>NC_058408.1:61622293-61675179 GCF_002201575.2 Neomonachus schauinslandi
TTCTTTCTTTCTTTCTTTCTTTCTTTCTTTCTTTCTTTCTTTCTTTCTTTCTTTTTCTTTCTTTCTTTTTCTTTCTTTCTTTTCTTTCTTCTTTCTTTCTTTCTTTCTTTCTTTCTTTCTTTCTTTCTTCTTTCTTTCTTTCTTTCGTGAGAACATTTAAATTCTACTCTCTTAGCAAATTTCAATTATACAATATAGTGTTCTCAACTATAGTCGCCATATTATACATTAGATCCTCAGACTTCATTCTTCTTATAGCTCAAAGTTTGTACCCTTTTACCAACCTCACCGTGTTTACTCAACCCCCAACCCTGGGCAACCACTTTGCTATTCTTTGTTTCTATGAGTTTGGTATATATATCTTTTTAGATTCCACATGTAAGGGATACCATGCATGATTTGTCTTTCTCTGTCTGGTTTGTTTCAGTTAGCATAATGCCCTTAAAATGCATGCATGTTGTCACACATGGAAGGATTTTCTTCTTTCTCATGGCTGAAAAATATTCAATTGTGTCTGCACTTGTATGTGTGTGTGTGTGTGTGTGTGTAAAACATCTTCTTTAACCATACATACACTGATGGACACTAAGCTTGCTTCCATATCTTGGTTGTGAATAATGGTGCAGTGAACATGGGAAAGCAGATAGCTCTTCAATATCCTGTTTTCATTTCTTTGGGATATATATCAAGAAATGAGATTGCTGGATCATATGGTAGCTCTATTTTTAATGTTCTGAGAAACCTCCCTACTGTTTTCCAAAGTGGCTGCACCAATTTACATGCCCACCAACAGTGCATAAGGGCACCCTTTGCTCTATATCCTTGCTAATACTTGATGACAACATTTGATGCCAGCCATTCTAACATATGTGAGGTGATATCTCACTGTGGTTTTGATTTTCATTTCCTTGATGATTAGTGATGCTGAACACATTTTCATATACTTGTTGGCCATCTGTATGTCTTCTTTGGAGAAATGGCTATTCATCTGAGTCAGATTGTTTGGGTTTGGTTTTTTGTCCTGTTTTGTTTTGTTTTGCTATTGAGTTCTATGAGTTCTTTATATAATTTGGATATTAATCCTTTATCAGATCTATGATTTATAAATATTTCATCCCACTTGAAAGGTTGCCTTTTCATTTTGTTAGTAGTTTTTTTTTTTTTTTTTAAAGATTTTTGTTTATTTATTCATGAGAGACAGAGAGAGAGGCAGAGGGAGAAGCAGGCTCCCAAGGAGCAGGGAGCCCGATGCGGGACTCGATCCCAGGACGCTGGGATCATGACCTGAGCCGAAGGCAGACGCTTAACCATCTGAGCCACCCAGGCGCCCTGTTAGTAGTTTTATTTGTTGTGCAGAAGTATTTTAGTTTGATGCAGCCCTACTTGTTCATTTTGGCTTTTGTTGCTTTTGCTTTTAGTATCAAATCCAAAGAATCACCACCAAGATGGATGTCAAGGAGCTTACCACCTATGTTTCCTTCTAAGAGTTTTATAGTTCCAGGCTCTAGATTCAAGTTGTTACTCCATTTTGAGTTAGTTTTTGTGTGTGGTATATGAGATATGAGAGTGGTCCAGTTTCATTCTCTTGAATATGTAGCTTCTGGTTTTCTCATTTTATATTCTTGACTCCTTTGTCACAAATTGACCCTATTGGCATGGATTTACTTCTGGGCTCTCTGTTTTGTTCCATTGGTCTATGTGTCTCTTTTAATGCAAATACCACTGATTACCATAGCTTTGTAATATAGTTTGAAATCAGGAAGTGTGATGCCTCCAGCTTTGTTCTTTCTCAAGATTGCTTTGGCCATTCAGGGTCTTTTTGGGCTCCATACAAATATTAGAATTACCTTTTCTATTTCTGCCAAAAATGTCATTGGAATTTTGATAGGGATTAATTGTTTGTCTTCTCTCTTTTTGTTTTGGTAAGTCTAGCTACAATTTTGTCTATTTTACTTATCATTTCAAAGACCCACTCTTCGTTTCATTGATCTTTTCTATTGTCTCTTTAGTCTCTATTTCATTTATTTCTGCTCTGAGCTTTGTTATTTCATTTCTTTGGTAACTTTGGGCTTAGTTTGTCCTTGTTTTTCTGGCTCCTTGCAGTGTAAATTTAGGTTGTCTATTTGATATCTTTCATTTTTCTTACTGTAGGTGCTTGCACTATGAACTGATCCTTTTCTCCACTTGATCTAGCCTGCTGTTAAACCCCTGTATTGAATTTTTCAGTGCAGTTATTGTATTTTTCAGCTCTGTGGTTTCTGTTTGGTACTTTCTCATATATTCTCTTTGTTGAAATTTCCACTTTGTTCATGCTTTGTTCTTCTCACCTTGGTGAGCATCTTTACAATCATTATTTTGAACTCTTTATCAGATATATCACTTACCTCTGTTTCATTGAGATCTGTTTCTGAAGCTCTATCTTGTTCTTTTTTTTAAAGATTTATTTATTTTAGAGAGAGAGAGAGAGAAAGAGAGAGAGAGCACAAGCATGAGTGGCAGAGGGAGTAGGAGAGAGAATGTCAGGCAGACTCTGCACCGAGCACAGAGCCCAATGTGGAGCTCAATCCCACAACCCTGAGATCATGACCTGAGCCGAAACCAAGAGTTAGATGCCCAACCAACTGTGCCACCCAAGTGCCCCTCTATCTTGTTCTTTTGTTTGAAACTTATTCTTCTGCTTTCATCTTCCTTGCCTCTCTGTGTTGATTTCTGTGCACTAGATAAAATAGCCACCTCTACCAGTATTAACTGAGTGGTAGTCTCATGTAGGGGATGAGCCTTACTCACCAACCTGGCCCAAGCTTTTGGTTGACTCTTAAACCTTTGTGATTGTCTAAGATGCCTTGTTTGTTATTAGTGGTTCCCAATTGTTAAGGGTATGCCAAGACCTGTCAGTGTCCCAAAGGGGAGGATCACAGTCAGAACTGAGATGCAGGATGACTAAAAGCCAGACCCTCAGGAAGAAGCTGGGAGAGTTTCGGTCCTTCCAGGGAGAAACTGGAGATGGGCATTTTTGCCTGCTTCCTCCATACTGGACCCAGGTGTATAGCCACAGGGAGGGTGTTCCTGTGCCTGCTTATAACTGATTCTGAGTTTGCTAAAGTCCTGTGGAACTTGTGAATGTAAGTGTCATTTGCTATCAGAGCCAGGTGATCCAGGGACCCATCCCTTAGTGGTAGCTACTGTGCATACAAGCTCCTTCTGGAGAGATACTGGCAATTTGCAGTGGGCTAGAGGAATAAGGCTGAGGTGGTGTCTGCTGGCTTTCCCTTCGCCTGGGGAAGATTACAGTCAACCCCTAGATGTGTGCTAAATCAGAAGTTTGACTCAGGTAGTACCTTTCAAAGTTTTCTAATTGGTACCTTTCAAGAAAAGACTGGGAGATTGGTGTTTTTTGCCTGCTCCCTTTATGTTGAGTCCTGGAGCATAGACATAGCAAGATCTCATGAGCCAATTAAAAACTGGTTTTATTTGTTTGTTTGTTATAGTTTTTTGGGTCTTGTGAATGCAAGCTCTGTTGGCTTTCAGAGCTATGTGTTTTGGGAGCCCATCCCTTAGGTGGGAGTCTTAAAGTTAGGATGCTAGATGTGCGGTCTAAATCTTTGTTCCTAAGGGAGAAGTTGTTAGCGGGAGTACCTGCATGATTGTATGGCACTCTGCATGGGATGGGGTTTATGACAAAGGTGTGTCTCAATCTTTCCTACCTTTTTCTATGTAGATATTTTCTCATTTGTCTGATTTGTAGAAGTCAATGTGTAGTTTCTGAATTTCTTTCACAGGAAATTGCTCTGTGTATAGCTGTAGATACAGTGTGTCCATGGGAGCAGGGGAGTTAAAGAGCCTCTAATGTCACCATCTTGGACTGGAACCATGAGATGTTTTTAAATCAATATCTTGATATTTTGAATTGCAAATATTTCAACATGTCAGCATCACTAAGTCTGTGTGAAGTAGGCTATTTAGGAACTCATTAGAGTAAGATTTATGAGATAATCTGGGGTCATATTTGTCTGTTTCAAGCTTTTAATCAGCTGCATTTTTAGAAAAGATTCTTCAGCAGAACAGTAAGAATTTTGAAGCAGTTTCCTCATTTGTAAAAGTTATGAATATAGAATTTGAAAACAAATTAGTCATCTCACACACATTAGGGTTTCCTTCTCCTTCTCTTTGTTCTCCTTGTTCATGCTCTAAGCCTTCCAAAGCACTCCAGCTAAAGTCCTCAGAGCAAAAATCTCATTGCTGGGCCTCAACACTCATGAAGCTTCAGAACCGACTACCTATGGTCCCCACCTCACCATCTTCCTGGTCCCTTCTTTAAATCAAGCACTTGAGCCCTGACTGCCATGTTGCTGCCATCCCCATCACAATGACTCAGAACACAGTTAAGCTGTTACAGAGACAGGCAGGGATCAAATGGTCATCCAGGGCACCATTCCTCTTAGCCTTCACATGCAGGAGGTATTTCTAAATGATCTACATCAGGGTTCAGCAAACTCTCATTTATAAAGAACCAGACAGTAAATATTTCAGGCTCTGCATGCCATTCGGTCTCTCACATACTCCACTCTAACATTTTAGCAAGAGAGCAGCTGTAGACAATATGTAAATGGTTGAACATGGCTGTGTTCCAATAAAAGCTTTGTTTATGGACACTGAAATTTGACTTTCATATAATTTACATAAATGTCACAAAATGTTCTTTTTTTGTTTGTTTGGGTTTCTTCTTCATTTAAAACCATTAAAGAATATCAAAGCCTTTCTTACCTTGCTGCTATACATAAACAGGGCCGGATGCAGCCCATGGGCCATAGTTTGCCAACCTGATATACATGACATCCTGTAGTAGTCTCTTTGAATGCATTTTTCCTTTTTGCTTATAAGCATACTTTTAGAAAGTCACCGATATTGTTGCTATCTTTACTCATAACTGTATTATCAAATCATTAAATACCCTTATAATCCAGTTCAAATCAATTCTAAGAGACAACGGAATATAAATAAAATAATATATAGATTGATTTTGTAAAAAAAAAAGACTTACTAAATGTAAAGTTTCCATCATATAAATTTTGTGCATAAATATTTATCTTGAGGATTTCCATCAACAGAACTGAGGCATACATTGGTCATAACACACTACTGACTTGCTCCCTACTAATGCTAATCCAGGTGTTATTCTTTTAGTTTCCTTTTAAAATGCTATTTGATTTTTGACATGTCAAAATCTTTATGGGCTTCAATAAATATCTCCTTCTTCACCTTCTTCCTAGTAATAAAGAAATGCTAAAGCAATGTTCAGAGCTCTTTGAAAAAAAATGCCCTTGAAAACAGATTATATTGTAGACCATTGGCATTAGCTGGGAATATTTCTTAAGTCCTTCAAATATCCCAAGTACATAAATACCACTAGAGCATATATTTTCCCATAAAATTTAATAATAAATAGCTTAAAAATCTGACTGATTTCAATCCTTTATAAATAATAAATATAAGACCAAAGTCATTTATAAGACAATTTATTCCTTTCGTGAGAATTACTGTGAACATAAAAAAGGAGAAAAAAAATCAAAAGTGAATGCTGACTTTCTGGATGGGTCCACTTGCCAGATAAGTGACTCAACTCTACAGAGCAGCCTAGCAGAAAACATTACTCAAGTTAATGTTCTAACAAAATTATGAGTTAGGTCATTTCATGAAACTTTGAGGACCATGGTGAAATTGCTGATGTTAAATCTGTGAATGCTAAGGTTCTGCTCTATTTGAGTAACCAGAAAGAAGCAGTTTCTGTAATTGGTTAAGTTATAGACCTGTAGATATGATGTCAAATCCATGTAAAGTGATTGTCAGAGTCATACAAATATGAAATGGGCTGCCTAGGGGAGCATGTGAACTCCTCAAGGCACTGACCACCAGATGGAAGGATGAAGGGAGGGAACCAGGGGGATTGGGTTAAACCAAGAGCTTCTCAAATATTCTTAGGACAGCAAAAGCCTTCACCTAAAACCTTCTCAGTGAAATCCTGGGGACAGACCAGGATTTATAAAACAACAGACTAGGTGGCCTATAAAAGCCCTTCCAAATCTAAGATTTTATGACTGATATTATTTGACTGTAAATAGAAGAATTATGATAAAAGAATTCAAATAGCCCTGGAGAGGCTTGGGCTGCTCCTAATTTTCCCACTATTTCCAGACTTTGATGTAGGATATAGACATTAAAAATGGTCAAAGCATGGCTGGTCCTTGGCAAAACTATGAAATAGGCTAAGTCTGTAAAGCTCAAAAGTCAGCTCCTGGGGATATTGTCCTTTATTTCTAAGAAAAATGTGACTTAAAGCCAGCATCCCTCTCAGTATCTATAAGATTTGGGGAGGTGGAAGACTAAGTGGGTGATGTTGGTCACATATACCTCTATATACCACAGGACATCAAGGAAAAGAGTAAACATCACCAAGAATTTTACAACATCTTCTGGGGAAAGGGATAGTGCATTTTCAGTTGAATGCAGAATAGTTATATCATGTTAAGAGGAAGTATGACCTTGTTATTGTCTTTATTTAGAGATTAAGTATGGTGTAAGGAGATACGTGTGGGTGCCAAGTTGACAAGGGGTAGACTGGTGATGGTTAATTTATGACAGCTTGGCTAGGCCATGGTACTCAATGGTTGGCCAGACACTAATCTAGATGTCTCTATGAAGGTAGGTTTAAAATGAGATTAACATTTAAATCAGACTTTGAGTAAAACAGATTATCCTCCATAGTGTGGGTAGGTCTCATTCAACCAACTGAAGGTCTTAAAGGGAAAAAATTCTGAGGTCCCCTGAAGAAAAGGGAATTCTGCCTCCAGATGGCCCTTGGACGTGAGCTACAATATTCACTCTTCCCTGAGTCTCCAGCCTGCCAACATGCCCTACAGATTTCAGACTTACCAGCCCCCACAGCCATGGGAGTCAATTCCTTAAAACAAATCTCTTCATACATGTCCACATCATATTGGTTCTGTTTCTCTGGAAGACCCTGGCTGATATACCACCCTCCCAGCTCTCTCAACCTGCTTCATGCCAGCCCCACAGAATGCCTCCTGCACGTGCGGTCTCTTCTGAACCACATGGACATACCAAACACCACCATAGACTACTGCCCCCATCATTTCCTGTCTTCAATTCAAATCTCTGTGTGTGTGTGCAGTTCGCTGTACAGAAGTCTTGAGTTAATGGGCTGGGGTGGGGGTGAGCAAAATGGCACAGCCCAGCAAATACATAAATAATAAAAACAAACAACAAAAACTTAATATTAGACTTGCCTTTCATCAAAGTCCCTCAGCCAATAGTGACTGGGGGTTATGATTTGGTTGCCCCTGTTGTATTATTTGGCTACTCTTTTTACCCCAATATTCACATCTCAATAAATTTCAAAAAGTAGAAAGCACACAGGCCAGATTCTCCAACTGCTGTACAATAACACTAAAATTCAATAATAAAAAAGCTCAAGGGAAAAAAACCTGTCCACTTGCAAGTTTTAAAATGCTGCCTAAATAAATAAGGAATAAAAGTACAAATTACGGACTATTTAGAAAAATCCTATGAAAAGCAGCCAAAGAAGTATCCATAGAAATAATTATGACCATAAAATGATTTTTTTCAAAAAATGAATTTTTTAGGAAACGTGATAAAAATGAATAAATTTGTATTCAACTAAAGAAGCTGTAAAATGAACAACAAAATAATGAGTGAGAAAGTATGAGGAGAATCAATGAAGATAATAGAAGAGATAAATGAACTCATTTAATTAAAAAAAATGATAAAAACAAGAGCAGGGTTTTTTTTAAGTCCAATAAATTAAAAAGCTTATGACAGATCTGTTTAGAAAGAAAGAGAAGAAACCAGTAAGTGGGATTAAGAATAGTTTAAATACCTGAACATTTAAGTATGATAAAATATTAGATACAAATTTATAACAATATATATTTTGACAATCTACATGAAATGAACAATTTTCTATGAAAGTATAATTAGTCAGAACTCAAGAGGCAAGAAAACCTAAAAATACCATTATTAATGGAATAAATTGTAAATTAACCAATGATAATCATATACCAGATCCAGAAAAATTCTAGCAATCTAGAAAAAAAAAGTTTTTCTGTTAATTAAATTTTTTCAAAATACACCCCCAAAAAGGATAGGAAACTTCAAAATACAATGGACTCAACCCCAGAGATGCACATACGTATACACAATATAGATTATTTTTTTAAATGAGAATTTAGGGGCAGCTGGTTGGTTCAGTCAGTTAAGCATCTGCCTTCACCTCAGGTCATGATCTCAGGGTCCTGGGATCGATCTCCGCATAGGGCTTCCTGCTCGGCAGGGAGTCTGCTTTTCCTTCTCCCTTTGCCCCTTGCTCATGCTCTATCTTTCTCTCTCACTCGCTCACTCTTTCTCACTATCTCAAATAAATAAATAAAATCTTTTTTAAAAAATAAAATAAAATTGGGAACCCACTCTAGCATGTATTATGGTAATTAGTATTTTTCCTGCCTAACACATCTCTTTCTCACCATGAACCACTCATCTTTTGATAACGGTGCCACTTTCTCTGAGGAGTTATTCTGTCCCCATTCCAAAGGATCACACACTCACTATTCCTGCTCAACAATGGAGTGGACATGTGCCTTAAGCCTGGGCAATCAGATTCTCTCTGCTTAAAATCTGTTTCTTGAAAAGAGTCACAAAGCAACAAAAGCAGTCAGGGTCAATTATACAATGGTGCCATAGTAGCTAAATGGTCCACTGATTTCTGTTACTCTGCTCCTTGGAGCAGCCCCGATTCCTGTCTTTCTTGAGCTGTAATCATTCAGCTTTTACTTTGCTTCTGCAAAATACCTCCACTATATTTCCAATGCACTTTTTCTTGTTATTCAAGCATGATTTTTCATTGTTTGCCACCAGAGAAAATTCAACCAGACAGTTAGAATATCTAGAAATACTGTTTAATTACATAAAACTATCAATAGGAGCACCCCCAAAAGCACTTACTAAAATAACAATGCTTATCCAAAAACACAAAAACACTCATTCAAAGGGATACATTCACCCCTATGTTTATAGCAGCATTATTTACAATAGTCAAACTATGGAAGCAACCCAAGTGTCCATCAACAGATGAATGGATAAAGATGTAGTATATATATATGATGGAATATTATTCAGACATAAAAAAGAATGAAATCTTCCCATTTGCAACAACATAGATGAACTAGAGAGTATAATGCTAAAGCAAAGTAAGTTAGAGAAAGACAAACACCATATGATTTCACTAATACGTGGAATTTAAGAAGCAAGACAAATGAACAAAAGAGAGAGAGAGAGACAAACCAAGAAACAGACTTTTTTTTTTACTAAAGTATAATGTACTATTTGTTTCAGGGGTACAGGTCTGTGATTCATCAGTCTTACATAATTCACAGCACTCACCATAGCACATACCCTCCCCAGCCACCCCATTCCCTCCCACCCCCACAACCATTCCAGCAACCCTCAGTTTGTTTCCTGAGATTGAGTCTCTTATGGTTTGTCTTCCTGTCTGGTTTCGTCTTGTTTTCATTTTTCCCTCCTTTCCCCTATGATCCTCTGCCTTGTTTCTCAAATTCCACATATCAGTGAGATCATATAATAATTGTTTTTCTCTAATTGACTTATTTCACATAGCATAATACCCTCTAGTTCAATCCATATCATTGCAAATGGCAAGATTTCATTTTTTGATGGCTGCATAATATTCCATCTTCTTTATCCATTCATCTGTTGATGGACATCTAGGCTCTTTCCATAGTTTGGCTACCATGGATATTGCTGCTATAAACATTGGGGAGCACATACCCCTTCAGATACTACGTTTGTATCTTTGGGGTAAATACCCAGTAGTGCAATTGCTGGATCATACGGTAGCTCTATTTTCAACTTTTTGAGGAACCTCATATTGTTTTCCAGAGTGGCTGCACCAGCTTGCATTCCCACCAACAGTGTAGAAGGGTTCCCCTTTCTCCGCATTCTTGCCAACATCTGTCATTTCCTGACTTGTTAATTTTGGTCATTTTGACTGGTGTGAGGTGATATCTCACTGAGGTTTTGATTTGTATTTCCCTGATGCTGAGTGATGTTGAGCACTTTTTCATATGTCTGTTGGCCATTTGGATGTCTTCTTTGGAGAAATGTCTGTTCACATCTTCTGCCCATTTCTCGATTGGATTATTTCTTCTTCAGGTGCTGAGTTTGATAAGTTCTTTATGGATTTTGGATACTAGCCCTTTATCTGATATGTCATTTGCAAATATCTTCTCCCATTCTGTCGGTTGTCTTTTGGTTTTGTTAACTGTTTCCTTTGCTGTGCAAAAGCTTTTTATCTTGATGAAGTCCCAATAGTTCATTTTTGCCCTTGCTTCCCTTGCCTTTCACAATGTTTTCTAGGAAGAAGTTGTTGTGGCTGCGGTCGAAGAGGTTGCTGCCTGTGTTCTTCTCAAGGATATTGATGGATTCCTGTCTCACATTGAGGTCTTTCATCCATTTTGAGTCTATTTTTGTGTGTGGTATAAGGAAATGGTCCAGTTTCATTCTTCTACATGTGCTGTCCAAATTTCCCAACACCATTTGTTGAAGACTGTCTTTTTTCCACTGGACATTCTTTCTTGCTTTGTCGAAGATTAGTTGACCATAGAGTTGAGGGTCCATTTATGGGCTCTCTATTCTGTTCCTTGATCTATGTGTCTGTTTTTGTGCCAGTACCATACTGTCTTGATGATTACAGCTTTGTAATAGAGCTTGAAGTCTGGAATTGTGATGTCACCAGCTTTGCTTTTCTTTTTTAATGTTCCTCTGGCTATTCAGGGTCTTTTCTGGTTTTATACAAATTCTAGGATTATTTGTTCCATTTCTTTGAAAACAGTTGATGGTATTTTGATAGGGATTGCATTAAATGTGTAGATTGCTCTAGGTAGCATAGACATTTTCACAGTATTTGTTCTTCCAGGCCATGAGCATGGGATGTTTCTCCATTTCTTTGTGTCTTCCTCAATTTCTTTCATGCATATTTTATACTTTTCTGTGTACAGATTCTTTGCTTCTTTGGTTAGATTTATTCCTAGGTATCTTATGGCTTTGGGTGCACTTGTAAATGGGATTGACTCCTTAATTTCTCTTTCTTCTCTCTTGTTGTCAGTGTACAGAAATGCAACTGATTTCTGTGCATTGATTTTATATCCTGCCACTTTACTGAATTCCTGTATGAGTTTTAGCAGTTTTGGGGTGGAGTCTTTGGGGTTTTCCACATAAAGTATCACATCATCTGCAAAGAGTGACAGTTTGACTTCTTTGTCGATTCGGATGCCTTTTATTTCCTTTTGTTGTCTGATTGCTGAGGCTAGGACTTCTAATACTATGTTGAATAGCAGTGGTGATAGTGGACATCCCTGCCGTGTTCCTGACCTTAGGGGGAAGCTCTCAGTTTTTCCCAATTGAGAATGATATTCGCTGTGGGTTTTTCATAGATGGCTTTTAGTATATTGAGGTATGTACCCTCTATCCCTACACTGTGAAGAGTTTTAATCAAGAAAGGATGCTGTACATTGTCAAATGCTTTTTCTGCATGTATTGAGAGGATCATATGGTTCTTGTTCTTTCCTTTATTAACGTATTGTATCACATTGATTGATTTGCAGATGTTGAACCAAACTTGCAGCCCAAGAATAAATCCCACTTGGTCGTGGTGAAAAATCCTTTTAACGTACTGTTGGATCCTATTGGCTAGTATTTTGGTGAGAATTTTTGCATCCATGTTCATCAAGGATATTGGTCTGTAATTCTCCTTTTTGATGGGGTCTTTGTCAGGTTTTGGGATCAAGGTAATGCTGGCCTCATAAAACGAGTTTGGAAGTTTTCCTTACATTTCTATTTTTTGGAACAGTTTCAGAAGAATAGGTATTAATTCTTCTTTAAATGTTTGGTAGAATTCCCCTGGGAAGCCATCTGGCCCTGGGCTTTTGTTTATTGGGAGATTTTTGATGACTGCTTCAATTTCCTTACTGGTTATGGGTCTGTTCAGGTTTTCTATTTCTTCCTGGTTCAGTTTTGGTAGTTAATACATCTCTAGGAATGCATCCATTTCTTCCAGATTATCTAATTTGCTGGCCTAGAGTTGCTCATAATATGTTCTTATAATTGTTTGTATTTCTTTGGTGTTGGTTGTGATCTCTCCTCTTTCATTCATGATTTTATTTATTTGGGTCCTTTCTCTTTTCTTTTTGATAAGCCTGGCCAGGGGTTTATCAATCTTATTAATTCTTTCAAAGAACCAGCTCCTAGTTTCATTGATCTGTTCTACTGTTCTTTTGGTTTCTATTCCATTGATTTCTGCTCTGATCTTTATTATATCTCTTCTCCTGCTGGGTTTAGGCTTTATTTGCTGTTCTTTCTCCAGCTCCTTTAGGTGTAGGGTTAGGTTGTGTATTTGAGACCTTTCTTGTTTCTTGAGAAAGGCTTGTATTGCTATATACTTTCCTCTTAGGACTGCCTTTGCTGTATCCCAAAGATTTTGAACAGTTGTGTTTTCATTTTCATTTGTTTCCATGAATTTTTTAAATTCTTCTTTAATTTCCTGGTTGACCAATTCATTCTTTAGTAGGATGCTCTTAGCCTCCATGTATTTGAGTTTTTTCCAACTTTCCTCTTGTGATTGAGTTCTAGTTTCAAAGCATTGTGGTCTGAAAATATGCAGGGAATGATCCTAACCTTTTGGTACCAGTTGAGACCTGATTTGTGACCTAGGATGTGATCTATTCTGGAGAATGTTCCATGGGGACTAGAGAAGAATGTATATTCTGTTGCTTTGGGATGGAATGTTCTGAATATATCTGTGAAGTCCATTTGGTCCAGTGTGTCATTTAAAGTCTTTATTTCCTTGTTGATCTTTTGCTTAGATGGTCTGTCCGTTTCAGTGAGGGGGGGTGTTAAAGTCCCCCACTATTATTGTATTGTTGTGGATGTGTTTCTTTGCTTTAGTTATTAATTGGCTTATATAATTGGCTGCTCCCATGTTAGGGCCATAGATATCTACAATTGTTAGATCTTCTTGTTGGATAGACCCTTTAAGTAGGATATAGTGTCCTTCCTCATCTCTTATTATAGTCTTTGGTTTAAAATCTAATTTGTCTGATATAAGGATTCCCACCCCAGCTTTCTTCTGGTGACCATTAGCATGGTAAATGGTTTTCCACCCCTTCACTTTCAATCTGGGGGTGTCTTTGGTCTAAAATGAGTCTCTTGCAGACAGCATATCGATGGGTCTTGTTTTTCTATCCAATCTGATACCCTGTGTCTTTTGATTGGGGCATTTAGGCCATTTACATTCAGGGTAACTATTGAAAGATAGGAATTTAGTGTCATTGTATTGCCTGAAAGGTGACTGTTACTGTATATTGTCTGTGTTCCTTTCTGGTCTATGTTACTTTTAGGCTCTCTCTTTGCTTAGAGGACCCCTTTCAATATTTCTTGTAGGGCTGGTTTTGTGTTTGCAAATTCCTTTAGTTTTTGTTTGTCCTAGAAGCTTTTCATCTCTCCTTCTATTTTCAGTGACAGCCTAGCTGGATAAAGTATTCTTGGCTGCGTATTTTTCTCACTTAGTGCTCTGAATATATCATGCCAGTCCTTTCTGGCCTGCCAAGTCTCTGTGGATAGGTCTGTTGCCAATCTAATGTTTCTACCATTGTAGGTTACAGATCTCTTCTCCCGAGCTGCTTTCAGGATTTTCTCTTTGTCTCTGAGACTTCTAAGTTTTACTATTAGATGTCGGGGTGTTGACCTATTTTTATTGATTTTGAGGGGGGTTCTCTGTGCCTCCTGGATTTTGATGCCTGTTTCCTTCACCAAATTAAGGAAGTTTTCTGCTATAATTTGCTCCAATATACCTTCTGCCCCCCTCTCTCTTTCTTCTTCTTCTGGGATCCCAGTTATTCTAATATTGTTTCATCTTATGGTATCACTTATCTCTCGAATTCTGCCCTCATGATCCAGTAGTTGTTTATTTATCTTTTTCTCAGCATCTTTATTTTCCATCATTTGGTCTTCTATATATCACTAATTCTCTCTGCCTAATTTATCCTAGCAGTTAGAGCCTCCATTTTTTATTGCACCTCATTAATAGCCTTTTTGATTTTGACTCGGTTAGATTTTAATTCTTTTATTTCTCCAGAAAGGGTTTCTCTAATATCTTCCATGCTTTTTCAAGCCCAGATAGTATCTTTAAAATCATCATTCTGAACTCTAGTTCCGACATCTTACTAATGTCCATATTGATTAGGTCCCTGGCAGTCGGTACTGCCTCTTGTTCCTTTTTTAGAGGTGATTTTTTCCATCTTGTCATTTTGTCCAGAGGAGAATAGATGAATGAGATAACAAAATGCAAACAGGGTAACAATGACCCCAGAAAAATATACCCTAAACAAATCAGAAGAAACCTGAAACTGGGGGAAAAGAAAGGGAAAGAAAGAAAAAAGAAAAAGATAAAGATTTAAAAAAAACAGAATATGATCAAATATGATCAGGCTGGTGCATAGATCAGTGCCACACACTAGATTTTGGATGTATTTTGGTTAGAAGAAAGTACCTCCCCAAATTTTAAAGACAGAAACACTTATATATGTACAAAAATAAGGGTAAATATGATGAAGGGATAGAATATGACTGTAAAGATGAAAATTATAAAATTGTTTTAAAATTTTTTTTTTATTTATTTATTTGAGACAGAGAGAACAAGAGAGAGAGAGCACATGAGAGGGGGGAGGGTCAGAGGCAGAAGCAGGCTCCCTGCCGAGCAGGGAGCCCGATGCGGGACTCGATCCCGGGACTCCAGGATCATGACCTGAGCCGAAGGCAGTCGCTTAACCAACTGAGCCACCCAGGTGCCCGAAAATTATAAAATATTTTATAAAAGGAATTGATAAGAAGCTGGTTGAAAAAAGAAAGAAGAGGATTTAAAAAAAATAGGGGAGAGAATGTGATCAAGCAGGAGACTAGAACAAAGCCATACACTAGAGATTTAGGGTATATTTTGGTCTGTTAGAAGAAACTGCATCCCAAAATTTTAATGAGAGAACTATATATATATATATATATATATACCAAAAATAAGGTTAACTACTATGAAGGGATAGAATATGACTCTAAAAATGAAAAAAAGGGATTGATAAGATGTTGGTTGAAAAAGGGGAAAAGAAAAATCAAAAAAAAAAAGAAAATTAAAAAAATTAACTTTGAAAGACTAAAGAATCATGGGGAAAATGCCATGAACTCTCTGTGCTGTATTCCCCTAGTGCTGGAGTTCTGCCGTTCTCATTGATCAGTAAACTTGGTCTTGGCTGGCTGTTCCCGCTGATCTTCTGGAGGAGGGGCCTGTTGCTGAGGTTCCCAAATGTCTTTGCCGGAGGTGGAATTGCCCCGCCCTTGCCATCAGGCTAAGTCATCTGCTCGGGTTTGCTCTCGGGAGCTTTGGAGGCAGAGAGTGAAAATGGCGGCTTCCCAATCTCTGCCCTGGAGGAGCCGAGAACTTGGGGCCCGCTCCTCAGTGAGCCCCCAGAGAAAAGCCGTCAGTCACTCCCGTCTCCCCGGTCTCCGGCCGCACTCCGTGCTCACCTGGCCTGTGACCACGCGTTTCTATCTCTGGCACCCAACCCCTGGTGGAGTCTCCAAACCCAGCAGATCCCTGCGGCCCACTCCCGCGCGGCTCCTCCCAGGGGAGGAAGGTGAGTCTCCCCGGATCTGCCGCTTGTTGGGTCCCTGCTGGAGGAGCAGTGGCCCGACTGCGCCGCGGATCCCCGTTTATGGCAACCCCGAGCTGAGAGCCCGCGCCTGGGCTCCGCCTCTGCAGCTGGCTTCCCTGCTCCGATACCTGGGAGCTCTGCCACACTCAGGCACCCTCGGTCTTTCTGTGACCCCGAGGGTCCTGAGACCACACTGTCCTAGCGAGGGTTCCACCCCCCGCTTAGCCAACTGGAGCGATGTCCCTCAGCGGAGCAGACTTTTAAAAGTTCCGATTTTGTGCTCCGTGGTTCTATCACTTGCCAGAAGCGGCCGACGGAGGCCCCTCCCCGCCGTCTATCCTCCCGAACATCGCCTCGGATTCATTTCTCCGCACGTCCTACCTTCCAGAAAGTGCTCGCTTTTCTGTTCAGAGAGTTGCTGCTATTCTTTTCTTCGATCTCCTGTTGAGTTTGTAGGTGTTCAGAATGGTTTGATCCCTATCCAGCTGAATTCCTGGAACCAGACAAAATTTAGTTCTCCTATTCCTCCGCCATCTTGCTCCTCCTCTCTAGAGCCTCCATTTTTTATTGCACCTCATTAATGGCCTTTTTGATTTTGACTTGGTTACATTTTAATTCTTTTATTTCTCCAGAAAGGGATTCTCTAGTATCTTCTGTGCTTTTTTCAAGCCCAGCTAGTATCTTTATAATCATCATTCTGAACTCTAGTTCTGACATCTTGCTAATGTCCATATTGATTAGGTCCCTGGCAGTCAGTAATGCCTGTTGAAGAAACAGACTCTTAACTATAGAGAACACACTGCTGGTTATGGGGCAGGGGTGGGGTGTGTGTGTTGATGAATGAAATAGGTGATTGAGATTAAAAAGTGAGTACATTTACTATGATGAAAAAAATGTAATTTAATTTTTAAAAAAATAAGTTAAAATTTAACCCAAGTTCCCATTGATAGATGAATTGATCAAGAAGATATGGTCTCTCTCTCTCTCTCTCTATATATATATATGTATATACACCATATCAAGAATATATGGTGTCTCCCTCTCTATATATATACATACACACACATATACACACACATATATATATACATACACACACAATGGAATATTAATCAGCCATAAAAATGAATGAAACCTTGCCATTTGCAATAACGTGAACAACATGGATGGATCTAGAGAGTATAATGCTAAGTGAAATAAGTCAGTCAGAAAAAGACAAATACTACATGATTTCACTCATATGTGGAATTTAAGAAACAAAATAAATGATCAAAGAAAAAAATAGACAAAAAAAATAGACTCTTAACTCTAGAGAACACACTGCTGGTAACCAGAGGGGAGGTGGGTGGGGACTGGGGGAAACAGGTGAAGGATTAAGAGTCCACCTACCATGATGAGCACAGAGTAACATATGGAACTGTTGAATCATTATATTGCACACCTGAAACTACACTGTATGTTAATTATACTGGAATTTAAAAAAAATAAAATGCAATGCTTATTCTTAATTTAAAAAATTCCTAGTAAACGAAAAATAGAAGGGAATTTTCTCAACTTAAGCATACCTGCCAGAAAACATCGTTATGTGATGGCGAAATATTAGCGTAACACCATGAAAGTCAGGATAAGGCAAGTCGTCTATCAATCCTATTATCCCACATTGTCCTGGGGCCCCTGCTTAGTGCACTAAGAAAAATACAGACAAAATTATTTGCAATTATTATGATGACTTTGTAAATAGGGCAATATTTGAAAATCATTTAGTACATGATATTTACCCTAATTGATGAGGGGCAGGTAGGGATAGAGATTATAATTTCATCTTACAGAATGAAAGAATCCAGTAATATTTGGCTTCTAACATGAGAGTAGGATTAGTGTTCTCTTGGGCAGAAAGGATACCATGTCGTTCTATGGTTGCAAAGCATGACAAAAAAAAAGCAGCAGAGGGCAAATTTCAAAGAAATGTTTTGGGCAGAAAAGATACCATGGACAAGGAAAGAGAGATATGAAAGGCAGATGAGGTGAAACTGAGGGCAGAGGGATTCATTTGTGTCCTGCTCCCCATCTAGGTCTTAGGGAGTCTACCTCATAAGTTGTCCCTGTACCACGAAGGGACTCAAACACACCAAAGGGAGAGATCCATGCAGAGGGAGCCTTGAAGGGCAGCTTTCACAAGCCACCCTCAGTGTCCAGCTCTGTGGAGATCCTGGGGGCTTGTGCCCTGAGAGCAGAGCCTGGGCGGGACCCTCAAGCCAGGGGGCAGGGAGAGGAAGAGGCAGAGACTCAGGGCTGGAGCTCTGCAGTGGGAAGTACATATAATAGAGTGGGGGCCCTGGGGAGGAGGGCTGGGGAGGGTATAATCACTGCATCCAGGAGCATCAATAAAGTAAAACAGAGTGAACTGCAAATCCCAGCCACAAATTACAGTACTGAGCCCAGCAGAGCAGACAGAGAGGTGATGGAGAAGACAGATCAAGGATTTTACATGCAGTGGAATCCTCCCTCCCAGCACCACCCTGAAGACAGAGACCCTTTCCTCCTATATCCAGACCCCATCTTGGGGAAATTAAGGGCAGAGGGGCAGATTGCCAAACAACTGTGCTTTTGCTGTTTTTCCTTGAGAGACTGAGAATACAGAGTGCACCTAAATTACTAGATTGGACTAAAGTAGAACCTTTAATTAAACGCTCTTGCTGATAATGAGCAAGTAGGAAGACCAAGTCAACTACGGGCAAAAGAAAGAAACTACGTTTTCTCTTAAACGTAAGTTGTAGGATGATGTAACTCCACGCCAGTCTGCCAAGAAACTGTAAGATAATCAACTGCAAAATTATTAGGACAAAGAAGAAAGTCAAGTAAGGTGGTCAGATATAGGATCTACATATAAAAATCAAAAGGCGTGCTACATACTAATAATAACCAGTTACAAGCATAATTTTTAAAAAGATCTCATTCATAATACAACAAAAACTCTCCTTAGGAGATGAACTAGATTAGCATAAAGAAACTATAAAATTTTACTTTAAAGCATGAAATAAATAAATGAAGAGACAGAGCATGATCTTATATATGAAGAGTCAATTTTTAATGTCAAACAAATTTCCACAGGGATCTTTTTGTTGAAATTGACAAAATCTAGGTTGCTGAGCTAAAGAGAATTCAGTATAATCACGTAAATTCAGTATCTAGTGAGATCTCTGGTAAACAGTATATACTAAATAAACAGATACAGCAGCTGTATTACTAATACTGCTATTCTTGTAGCTACCACTCTTAGTCTCAATCTTGCGATAGAGAAGAACTTACTAAGAGTGAGGCCAAAAGTAGAACCCATAAAAGTCTAGATTTGCAGATTTAATTATAAAAAATTAAAACTTTCTCTGCAACAGAGAGCACCATAAACTTGATTAATATTCAAGTACAAAAGCATCCATAACATATGTGAAACATAAAGTTTGCTATCTTTAATATAGATTTTTAAAGTCTTGCAAATCAATAGGAAAAAAGAGAAAAAAAAGAGAAATTAGTTAACTGGACATTCACAATAAAACAATGAAAAAAGCCAAAAAAAAAAAAAAAAAGAAAGAAAGAAAGTTTAGCCTCACAAGGATTCTGAATACAAATAAAAATGATAATCATTTTTCACATCAGTTTGGCAAACATTATAAAAATGTTGAATTGGGGATCTATCAATTTGCTTTATTTTATTAGTTTCAGAGGTAGAATTTTGTGATTCATCAGTTACATACAACACCCCGTGCTCATTACATCATGTGCCCACCTTAATGCCCATCACCCTGTTACCCCATCCCCCCCCACCCACCTCCCCTCCAGCAATCCTGTTTGTTTCCTAGAGTGTAGTATCTCTTACAGTTTATCTCCCTCTCAATTTTCATCTTATTTTATTTTTCCTTCCCTTCCCCATGTTCATCTGTTTTGTTTCTTAAATTCCATATATAAGTGAAATCATATGGTATTTGACTTTCTCGGACTGACTTATTTCGATTAGCATTATACCCTCTAGTTCCATCCACATTGTTGCAAATGGCAAGATTTCATTCTTTTTGAGGGCTGAGTAATATTCCATTGTCTATATATACCACATCTTCTTTATCCATTCATCTGTCAATGGACATCTGGGATCTTTCCATATTTGGGCTGTTGTGGACATTGCTGCTATAAACATTGGGATATAGGTGTCCCTTTGGATCACTTGGCAAGGATGCAGAGAAAGGGGAACCCTCTCACACTGTTGGTGGGAATGCAAACTGGTGCAGCCACTCTGCACCAAATAGTATGGAGGTTCTTCAAAAAGTTAAAAAAAGAGCTACCCTTTGACCCAGCAATTGCACTAGTCGGTATTTATCCAAAGGATACAAACACAGTGATTCAATTTGCTTTTAGTAGAATATATTGGTGTACTTTGCAGTTCACTTCCATGTATAGGTAGGTTTTCTTGCTAGACCTTATTTGATGTAGTTGGTTCCCAGGATACTCCTAAAGCACTCAGGACAACTCACCCACATCTTGCTGAGAATCGCTGGATACCTGGTCACTGAGTGTCACCAATTTAGAGCACATAAGGGCAGTTATCAAACAAGAGAACTGAAAGTCCCTGAAATTTCACTGCTCGTATATGAAAGTAATTTTCTGTGATTTTTCCAAATTTGATGATAACTCTAAAAAATTAGCAAGACATTGCCAACAGCGAGTTGCAAAGTTGAAAGAAAATTTTCTAAACTTCAAATTTTTTTACTTAGACATCCAAGAGGAAAGACTGGCCTATCTATTCTCTGGTAAAAAACCAATACTATAAAATTGTCCTATAAAGAGGTGATCACAGACAATGCAGATTCAAAATATGGGAAAGTATCATAGGTAATTCAGTCATTCATTGATCATGTTTATTGAATATTTGAAGCATCTCTGAATCCTAGAACAGGAAAATGTGGAGTGGGGTGTTCAAGAAATGTTGCTTTGGACAAGGACTTCTAGTCTTCTTTTCCCTAGCCTTACTCATTTTCCCACCCACATCTGAGTGCTAACATTTGGATCACCACGACTAGTATATGGTTCCATGAAAAAGGAGCCAAGAACTTAGATTTCTTGTGTTGGATTTAAATCATAGGAGTAAAGGGGAGCCCCAGACCTCCTCCACCTAGGAGCCCACCCAGGATGCAGAGCCAAATTCCTAACGAGGTGGACAATGTATGTTTCCTCGGACTGTCACCTTGATGTTGGTCCCTTAGAATTCAGGAATCTGATCATACCAATCCTCCATGCATCCCAACATAGTTAGTAGTCTTAAAGGCAATTCCTCGAGGATAAGAAATAGAAATTCAGCTCCTAGTTTCTGTTTAGCCAAGTTACTTTGGTAGCCATGACAGTTTGTCGATGGGGATGTGGGAAATCAAAGAGAGCTCACCTCCACACATCAGAGTGAAAATGTTATCTGCTGCCCAGCTGCCAGTGGGTGAGGGGCGTTCAGGACTTTAACAGAACAGGATGAGAAGCTTGCCACGTGCAATTTGTCTTTGCCAATTGTCTTTACCACTTCGCCCCGCAGTTGAGGGAATTGTACCTCGCTTCTTCAAACCCCTGTAGCTCAATGAGTAACATATATACCACAAAGGCAGTGAATCCATTTCATTCCTAGATTAATTGCCAGATAAAATATAGGATATTCTGTTAAATTTGAATTGCAAATAAAGACAAATAATTTTTTTGTGTAAGTATGTCCCTGTATAATTTGTTATTTGGTTTTTACCATTTTTATATGCATTCGTTTGTATATGTATCTATAGTTTGCTTTTTATTTTTAATTTCCAAAACAAGAGCCAGAATAATGTGACGACTGAGCAGAGCCATTCTATGACAGGTGCAGAGCCAACCCCAGCCACCCATAATCCCTACCTGGTATGTTGGGGAGCTGGTGATTCGCCCAGGCACCTGGCTGAATTCACAGGCTGTGGGCATCAGGTCTGGTGGAAAGCAGCAGGTTTGGTGTTCCTCTCATCTAGAAGACTCAATTAGCTTTCCACCTGTCCCAGGAAGGTCTTTCACTTGAATTTCCAATTTCCTGAGTGAATAACCACTCTCATGCTTTATAACAAGAGGAAAAGCCAAATTCCTTCTCTTGGACTATAATTTATATTCTGCAACCAGCAATTCAATATTCAATCTTCTGGGTGTTTTTTTTTTAATTTTCTTTGTGAACAGTGATGCTAAAAATAAGAAAGGCAAGTAAGGTGGAGAAAACAAATCCAACGTCACCCTGCCTAAGCCTGCCGATCAGGCGGCTCTCATTGAGGACTGCGGGTCGCAGACACTGGGCATCGGCACCCAAAACCACCTGCTTCATTTAGAGACACCTCTTGAAGGATTTCTCCTGGTTATTTCTGAACATCCTCACCTCTCAGAAACAGCATACTTTAAATGCAAGGGGTGTTGCTTGCCTTTTGAAGAATTAAAGGAAGAGATTTTTTATAATGAAAAGAGATGAAGAAGAGATTTTTATAATGAAAATCATTATAGCAAATGGTACCCTGAGCTATACAGGAAGAGAAATATGAGGAACTTTGACTCATACATAGCTGGGGAGACCAGGAAACCTTCTGAGGGACCCCCGACTAGATCCTTCTCTCTGTGTAAAGCCTCCTTATAGTTATTCTCTGGACTGCTACAAGCCAATGACAAAATTTTCACAGGTCCGATTAAAAAAAAATGAGGCAAATGAAAAGACTTTAATGCGTTCTTCATAGAGTTAAATATTTCAGTTTGAAGGAAAATCCTTTATTCTAAATTGTGTTGTTTCTGTTTTTTACTAATAAGATGTTCTGTCTCATACGAAATGATGGTAATAATAAATAATGAGTACTTTTGTCCTTTGCTGTTCTTGTTTGGCAAATAAAATAAAATATTGAGTGGATCCATTAGTTATAGCCACAACAATTCTGTGTAACACATACCCAGAGCTCAATGGCATATAAGAATAAGCACTCATTTCTTGGTCGCGCTTATGGGTTGGGGACGCAGCTCCATTCCCTGGGCCTCTCACTCTGGGCCACTGGGCTAGCTGGGACATGTTCTTCCCATGACAATGGCAGAGAAGTCAGAGCACAAACCCAAACATTCCTTTGGCTAAAGTGAATCACATAGTGGAGCCCAAAGTCAAGAGTGAGGCACTTTCCACCCTCTGTGGGGTCAAGGTCCTAAAGGTAGAACCACACTACAGGGGAGGGGGAAATGTGACCAATAATTCAGTCTACCACATGGTGGCAATTACATCAGCTCCCATTTTGTCCTGATATTTGAAAATTTAGGAATACAAAAGATTGAGAACCACAGCTTCAAAGGGCCCCTTTAACCAGGGGGAGAAAAAAAAAAAAACCTAACACATAATGAAGAGTAGTTCAGAGAAACCAGAAGTGGGAGTTCTGTGATTAGAAGCAGGACCGTGGGTCCCCGCTAGGCCTTGACTGTCCCGGCTGCCACTGCTCTTTCCCATTTTATGAACTATGATCCTAGATCTAATAATCTAGAGCAATTTACAATGACTGTACCATGCCTGGCACGTTTGTGAGGATCTTTGATAGGGCACTTAGGTGTTTTGTTTTGTAATGACTATCGGAAAGAAATGTACTAATCAGAATTCTGTGTGAGATCATAAGTAATTGATTAATTCACCTCGGCCAGTTTTCCCTGTGCACATGCAATGGATCCAATTTCCATCCTAGGAACTTAATAACATCAATGCATTATTAATTCATCATCCAAGTCCTCCCTTCATGAAAGATTATACTCTAACTTTTGAGCCTATTCAGGCTCAGCTTTGCCAATGAAATGTTCAGTGCCTTTTTTTTTTTTTTTAACTTTTTCTTGTTTTAATTTAAAAAATATTCTGGAAATCCATCACCATGACCTCAGGTCAGAAAGTTTAATAAGCAAACATTGAAAATTCCAAGAAACGGTTAGA
This sequence comes from Neomonachus schauinslandi, assembly GCF_002201575.2. NCBI lineage: Eukaryota > Metazoa > Chordata > Mammalia > Carnivora > Phocidae > Neomonachus > Neomonachus schauinslandi. Next base: position 61,646,081 of record NC_058408.1, read on the forward strand.
GCATTTGGAAAATTATCTGCACTCTTCCACAACCTTCCTAGAAAAATGAGGGTCTCTGGGGGAGTCAGCCAAGGCGAATGCCCTGAACTGCATACCAGCACGCATCTCTGATGTGGAGTTACAGTGAGCACGTCGGACGTCTCTGTTTCTCTGGTTACGTAGCTACAAACTGGGGCTGGGGTAGGATTGAAATGTGTTTTTGTGTTACAAAGCTGTTTGGAAGAAAAATGAGACAAATCTGGAAATCGCGTTACAGTGCAAGGCAGGAGCTGGCTAGAACCTTGGCACAAGGTCAAGGAGAAGAGCCTTGCTCTTAGCTGGGACCTAAATCTGGAGCTTCTGCTCTCTCAGAAGGAAGCACAGAACACATGGCCACCTGGTTCTAGCTGGAATGCCAGGTGCAATCATTCATGCAGGAGACAAAGTCCTTTGTCTTCTGACCAGCTGCATCTGCTGGAGAGTTCTGCAAAGCGGTGTGTGTCTCGCAGCTTCTTGCTGCACAGCTGGGCTCTCAATTTTAGAGTCCATGAGCTTTGAGCAAAGCTCATAGACATAATCCCATTCCCCACCTCTACCCAGGCTCCATTCAGGGAGGTGTTTGCTCGGTTTGCATTGGGGGAGAGCTCTTCCGTGGGGCAGGAAGGAGATGGGGGTAGGGAAGGTGTCGGGAAGGGAGTGGGGACCCACCTCTGGGACATGAGCTGTTTTGTTCTGTTTGTCATCATAGACGGGTGAGTTGCATTCCTCTAAATTTGGTGGCATTTCCCATAAGTGCCAACTAGCTCGGGGGCCAGGTGGGAAGGCTAGTGAAGCCTCATCTTTGAGGGAAGCAGAAACGGCTTTTCCCCAAGATGGCAGGGACTGAAAGTCCCTAGCCCCACAAAAAGATGTAGAAAAGAAGAAATGTGTGCCCCCAAACTTCAGAAGCGAGGAAATAAATAGATAAATGGTGACTTAGAAGTCACAAGAAAGCTGAATTCGAGCTGGAAGAGCAGCAAGGCAGGAAGCCACAGATTGACTCCCCTGACTCTCCGGAGTCCCTGCGGACATCTGGAGTGTGGGGATTACGGGGCTACAACAAGGGGACTGAGCCCAGGTTTCTAAAAATCTAGAACCACATGCATTCCCCCCAACTCTGGTTAGCCAGCCCAGTGCCCCTACCTGAACCCAGAAAGAAGACTTGGACGTTTATTCTCTGATAGTGTAAACTGAGAGTCTCTTGGCTTACGGACATGCAGGCATGGTGTAAGTCGGGGGGGTGCCTCCAAAACCAGAGGGCTTGTGTAAAAAATTTGCATATTCTAGTCTAAAAACCTCTCTCAATACTACCCCTTCCCCCCGGGACTTCCCTCACCCTTTCTAAAAGCCAACAGCTCGGTGATCTCCTCCAGGCAGGATATGAGAAGACCCTTCTTGGGGGAGTCTGAACCCTGAGGTGAAGAGACCGTGAGACACCAACCACAAGACCACCCCACAAGGCGCCTACGAGCAGGTGGTCCTCCCGCACATGCAGAGCTTCCAGTCAGCTCGTTCGTGTGACCATCTTAAAGCAGATGGGCACACGGTAGGAACTCACCAGATATTTGAGTAAGGAAGGCACGTGATGTGATGAGCACTGAGTGTTATACGCAACTGATGAATCAGTGAACACTACATCTGAAATGAATGATGTACTATATTTTGGCTAATTGAATTTAAACCATCAAAAAATAGGAATTTCTGTTCAACGAAGAATGCTAAGGACAGCTGACAGGCCAGGAGAAGTCATCTTCAATATCTAAAACCAATAATGGATTTATATCTAGAATATAAAAGGAACTCCATCAATGGAGAGGTGGCGGGCAGCACCCTGCCTGTCATCTCTCCTGCTCAAGGACAAGTCTGCCGCAACCTGCCCCTCTGAACCACCAAGGGCCCCCCCCAACTGGAACATTCCCAGCAGCACACAGCCCTTTATTATTATTATTCAACTCTTAAAACACCCACTCTTTACTCCACTTAACCCAGTTTCTCTGCCCCTCTTCACAAAAGCACTCCTCAAAATAATTGTCTGGAATCCCTACTTCCAATTCCTCTCATTCTGTTTGAATGTTTTTTATCGTGTAATATCTGACTGATACAACAAAATATATGTAAGTTATGAAACATTAATGAAATCAACAGCAGTGAACATTCTCATCCATTTAAAAACGTGCAACATTACCAGTTTCATGGCATTAACCTGTGATTCCTTCCCGATGCCAACACTCTGCCCTTTCTTCCCCAAATGGAGAAGCCACCGCCTTAAATTTTGTGGTTCTCATTCTCTTCTATTTTACAAACTTTTATCACACACATCTGTTTTCCTGGACAATACATATTAAAATCTGAGGGAGTGCACGCTTCGTTTTTCCCTCCACACTTTGAAACATTCCAAATCTAACAGGTTCAAACAGAAATTCCTAACCTGTCCCCTGTACTGTCTTCAGGCTCCCAATCTCCAGTGTCACCCTGCTAGGTGCTCAGATGGTCATTTTTGTCATTAATGACACTTCTTTCTCTTTTTTTTTAAGATTTTAAAAATTTATTCATTTGAGACAGAGATACAGAGAGAGAGAGAGAGCATGGGGGTGGGGGTTGCAGAGGGAGAGAGAGAAGCAGGCTCTCCACTGAGCAGGGAGCCAGATGTGGGACTCGATCCCAGGACCCTGGGGTCATGACCTGAGCCGAAGGCAGAGGCTTAACCACCTGAGCCACCCAGGTGCCCCTACACATCTTTCTCTTGAACCAATCTATCAGTAAGTCCCATTGGTTCTACCTTCAGAATCTCCTCTGAATCCAACAGCTGCTTATTTCTGCTCCTTTGTCCCAGGCTCAAGCAACTCCATTCCGCATCTTGATGACTGCAAGAGCCTCATCTCTGGCTCCTTGCTTTCACCCTCCCCCCACCCCCCGTCTGTTCTCCACATAGCACCCAGAGCGATTATTTAAAATCCACGTTAGATTACATTACCCTTCAGCTTAATGCTCTGCAGTGGCTTCTATCTCTAGCAGAGTGAGAACCCACAAGGCACTACATGCTCTGGATAGCCCCAACTCGTGTGCCATATTAGAGACTTCTCTCCTGGGCCCACTCCCCTCCAACCATCTGCTTCCAAGAATGAGCCAGAATCCTCCTGCCCCAGGGCCTTTGCTCATGCTATTTGTCTTCTACCTGAAAGGCTCTTGCCATTGAGTATCCAGTCTTCCCAGCTGATTGGGTCTCCACCCTCTCCTTCACTCCTTAAATGTCACCTTATCAGCAAGACCTTCCCCTGCGATCTATTTAAAATAGCCTCTGGATCCACATCAGCACACCTTCCTTTATTGCTTTATATTTCTCCATAATACTTATTACATTCCCACATGCTAGATCTTTTGCTTGCTTGTTTATTATCTGGCATCCTTCGCTACAACGTAAGCTCCTTGAAGGCAAGAGTTTCTGTCTGTCTTGTTCAATGCTCTCTTCCCAGCAGTGCCCAGAACATACTACGTGTCAACAAATATTTATTGAATGAATGGCTGGCTGGCTGAAGACGTGAATGAATGAATATAAATAATCTTCTCATTTCCCTCACTTTCTACCAACCACCAAAATCCCACTTCCAGCTCTACAAGCTACCACCACCTTTTATCCACCCTAACTGAACTCCAGGCCAAATCAAAATGGCAGTTAGCCCCTAGCCCGGTGACCTCTCTGATGATAACAAGCGGTTCTCTCCCTGCCTCCTCCCAGAGCCATGGGAAACATGCCCCACAATTTTTACCTCCTCCATTTACATCCTTTCAGGCGGTGGTATAGCGCCACAGATTTAAATTGTCTTCTTCCACAACGGAAGGTAAGTCAAATGCTATTTCTCCGGAAGTCATTACCCGTTTGTCTTCCATCAGGGATATAAGCCCATTGTCAGTTTTAAGGATATTAAAGCATAAGCCTAGATGACTCTGAGGGAGACATCCCATTTTTCAGTTCTAAGAGTCTGTGTGGCATCTTTTTGTTTACCATGACACTCAGAAAAATAAAAAGGATTCTTATTTACTCTACATCCTTCCTCTTTCTTGGAAAATTTTACATCAGATCAGAAAAACCTCAGTTACATGAAGTTTACAAAATTAGTTGCCTCATGAATAAATGGATTTATTATTTAGGATGCTGGGAAGCACATTTTATTATTTCATATCCTTGGAACAAAGTATTTAAAATGTGGGATGAAATATTTTCAAGCTGCTTTACTAAAGTCAGGCAGACCAAAAAGAACATTTGCACATTAACATAAAACATTCATCAGGAGGTCTGCTGACAATGCAGAGGGAAATGGTTGCATTTTTTATTGCTAATCATTCCCATTAAATGTGTGGTTTGTGACCATTTTTACTGTACTGTATTCTGGAATGTACCTCAGATAATGGAGGTTCTATCCACAGATCTTCCAAACGATCCACTACAAAGAACTAAAATCTTCCAGAAGTGTTCTTAATGATTAAAAAGATATGAATGACCCAACAGCCTAAAAACTGATCAGTTTCATTACGTTTTGCTCAAAAAATTAAAGCTCAATATTTCTATAACCCACAAGCTTGTAACAAATACAGCAAGTGAGGAAAACTGTTCTCAATTTTTAATTATCTTGCTCAATTCAAATTTCCTGCTTTATCTCTGAGCTCCCCTCACTACCTCCTCCCTCTGGGTCTCTTTATGATGCACTGTTTCAAGGTCAAATTCCAAAGCCGAGTCATCTGCCTTAGCATGCAGCTCATCCCATTCTCAATAAATGTTGGACCCAAGGCCATGCACGATATATTTTTCTAAGTTTACTTTAGAGAAAAATTTCAGCCATTTCATGTATCACTGGCTTTAGAACCCAGTATTACGAAGGGGGGAGGAAAAACCTTAGAATAATGGAAACTTCAAGCAGGAAGAAACTTTAGATCTTCCTGTTAACCCCTTCCTTTTAGTGGTAAACTCAGGGGGGGCGGGGTTGTCCTGGTGTCCATCAGCCAGTTCACAGCAGTGCTGCTAGAGCTGAGGTCCTCTCGGCCAGCCAGTGTTTATCACCACGGTTTGAAGTGCTGGTCTGCGTGACTCACCTGTCCTCCTTACCCCTGCAATCCCAGCCTTCAGCCCTGCCTGGCAGTGGCTTTATTTTCTGGCCTCTCTCCTCTACAACCCTGTTGTCACTGCCTTGATCCAGCCTCTCATGGTGTCCTGCTGGGACCGCAGCAGTCTCCTTCTGTCCACCTGTCCTGCCACGGGACTCGCCTGACACCAGTTCATACTCTGTGAGTTGCAGCACTACCCTGTCCAGAGTAACCACGCAGGTCATAGGGTGTCCTCTTTACAACTTCACTGGCATCCTGTTGTCTCTGATATCAAATGCAAGTTTTCCACACACAGGTGCGAAGTTCTGAGCAATGGTCCGGAGCCCCTGCTCCCCCATTCTTGGTGCGAGGGAACATTCCATCTCACTTCCCTTTGCCCAAAATGACTGTTGACATCCCCAAATGACTGAATCCTGCGTGCTTGATTATTGGGAGCCCTGGACATCCTTCGGCAGCAATTCAAATGTGATTTCCTCTCAGTGAAAGTGCAGAGCCCACCTAGGTCTGCGGGTTTCCGGTCCTCCCCAGAGCAGAGCCATGCTGTCTATCTTGAAGATTCTAGATGGGCCCCTCCTTCTCTCATCCTGCTTCTGCCCCCCTCCAACACTCAGACCTATTGATTTCTGGGTTCTCACAGCTACCTTTTCTTTCTGACAGGTTCTCCACAGACTAATGAATCCTGTTATGACCTGTCCCTTGTTTTCCACCTAAGACCCCAGCCACCTGTACCTTGCAGTGACTTCTCACCCCAGGATTATGTCCCCAAAGGCAGTTCACAGCAGGGTGACCCAGCCTCCTTGGGGCACCAGACAACAGGAAGATTCATGTAGAAATTCTCACACTGCCATGACGGAAGGAGCTTACCTCCTTGAATATCTCTTTAGACTGTGAATACTGTCATGTGAGGAACTGTGTCTTTTTTTATCTCTCATCATCAACCCCTGCCATTCAGTAACTGTACGAATGAGTGCGGGCGGTACCAGCAGCAGCTGAGCCCAAAGCATTGAGCAGAAAGTTGGATGGGGAGTCATTACACTCATAGATCCCTTTCAGCCTGAAGAATGAAGGATTTGTGGAACATTAGAGATTACATTCAAGTGTTTATTTCTTTTATTTTATTATAATGCAATGTAATAGCTTCAAGAATAGACCACTGAGTTTTCTGGTTGGTCTGTCAGGATCGGAGAGATTAGGCTGTGATGACAATCGGGGATCTCCGTGGCTTAAAGCAGCAGGATTTACCTGCATTTCCAATGTGGGGATAAAAGAGCTCTGATCATCAATCAGCCCAATGGAGGCTTCATCTCAGGAAATGTTTTCCCCTGTTCCCTTGAGCTGGTTACATACATGGCTATGCCTGACCTCAAAGAGACATGGAGGAACAAACCTAACATGCAGCTGGGAGGACAGGGGCACAGGTGGTGACATCATCCACATTCCACTCCTCTGGGCACATACTCAGGTCCTCTTTGTCCCTTGCGCAGACACACGCACCTGCCATGGTCCTGCCCCAGCCCTGTAAATCAGGTGTATGTGGTGTGTTGGAGGAAAGGGGGAGGAAAAGTATCTTTTTAGATCATAGGTTTTCAATTCAGGAGGAATTACACTGGACCTGATGTAGAGACAAAGGTTTAGGATGCATCTGTGTTAGTTTCCTGGGGCTACCGTAACAGAATACCACACAGTGGGTGGCTCAGAACAACTGAAATGGACTATCTCCCAGTTGGATACTAGATGTCTGAAATCCAGGTGGCAGCAAACTCATGCTCCCTCTGAAACCCGTCAGAGGAGGGACTCCTTCCTTGTCTCTCTCTAGCTTCTGGTGGTTTGCTGGTATTCCAGAACATTCTTCGGCTGGCAGCACCTAAACACTTTAACCTCCATTTCTGTTGTCATGAGACGGTCTCCTCTCTCATCTCTCCTTTTGTTACAAGGACACCAGTCACACTGGATTAGAGCCCCCCCCCCCTCTTCATCCAGTATGACCTCACCTTAAATTGATTACATCTGCAAAGACCCCACTTCCAAACAAGTTCACATTTACAGGCACCAGTGGTGAGGACTTCAACTTGTCTTTTTAGGGTGACAATTCAATCATAAAACCACCCACCCCACCCCAGAAACCTCTCATTTAAATACTGTTGCCCCTCACGTGGAGGTCATGAACTTCGAGCTCATTGCCATGACTGGATAGGGCTTTTGTACTGACTTCCTTGAGAAGGGCATTTCTGTGCTCTGCATGGGTGAAGGAGAATGAACCAAATAGTTGGCATCCCAAACGGTAGACTATGGCAGACATTAGAGCTCCTGACCAATATTTCCAGTTGTCAGGGAGGATTATACCTCCCTGCTCCCATGAAATCGGGTGTGACCATATAACTTGCTTTAAGCCAATGAAATAAATGTGAGCGGAAGTGATAGGTATTATTTTTAGATACTAAAATTTAAGAGGCAAAGCACAATTTTCCACCTTTCTTCTACATTCCAGGTTGTCAGTAACGTTCCACTGGGTGAAAATTCTGGAATAAAAGCAACATGAAAACCCTACCACACTGAACGGTACTTGACATGTAACTTCGGTAAGACATAGAGACACAGAGGTGAATGTGTGCATATCCTAGGACACAGCAATTTCACTTATATCAGAAAAATTCAAAAAGAAAAAAGAGAGAAAGAAAAATTCTTGCACATATTCATCAGGAAAACATGTACAAGTGTTTTTAGGACAATTACTTGCAGCAGAAAAATGGGAATCAGTCCAAATGTTCATCAATTGTAGATTGAAATAAATAACTTCTACTACCTCTGTAAACTGAATAATATATAGCAATGAAAATGAATGATTTTCAGAAATCAATAGGGATAAAATTTTTAAAAATAATTTTAAGCAGCCAAAGAGGAATGCATAGGTATGATTCCAATTCTGTAATACAGTCAGAATTAATCAGTATATTATGTAAGGATATAAAAATGTCTAGTAACAACAGTGAAGAAAAACCAGGGAACAAAATTCAGCTAAGTGACTACTTCTGGCAGATATATTGTGTAATGTGATTGGACACAGAGAGCTTCCAGGTTATGATAATTAATTTTCTGGCATGGTTGTTGGGCATATGCTGTTCATTTTATTATTGGTCTTTAAACTCTACATATATATTCTTTATGTACTCTCTTTACAATCTGTATCTCACAAGTATTTAAAAAAATAGATCTCGGGTAAAAATATATGAAGGGCATGAGTTATAAAAATAATTCTATGGTTATTTTTTTCTATAAAAAGAAGAACATTTTTCTTGTATAAATAATGATTCTCTCACTTGTAACTCGCATCTCTTGGCTTTTTTTTTTTTTAAGTGAGCGAGAGAACACACATGGGTGTGAGTGGTAGGGAGGGGCAGAGAGGGACAGAGGGAGATGAGAAAGAGAATCTTAGCAGGCTCCATGCTCAGTGAAGAGCCTGACATTTGCAAGGCTCTATCTCATGGCCCTGAGATCATGACCTGAGCTTCAATCAAGAGTCCGATGCTATATGGACTGAGCCACTCTGGTGCTTCTCTCTTGGCTTTATTAAAGAAGGGCTGGCCCTTCATTTTTAAAATTTTGTCCCTTTCTCTTTGTGGTATTAAAGAGGAAAAAATTGGAAATCACATATATATAAAGGTTTCTTTTTGGGAAGGGGAATGTTCTTCCCATGCTAAAGAAACAGCAACTCTATCATTATGTTTCCATTTTTCCCATTTACTTTTGCTATTTTAATGGTTTTCTTTAAAAATTTTTTTACCATACTTTCCTTAATAAAACAAAAAATATCTTATGCCTTCAGAACAATGACTTTAAAACCTTTTAATTATCATACCCTCCCTCCTCTCTTTAAGAAGTATTTTGGTTTGGGTAAACTCAACACACATTTCCTTTTTTTTGAAAATGTCTTTATTTCACCTCCAAAGAGATTCTTCTGGGCACACAATTCTAGGTTGGTAGCTCTCTTCTCTTAGCGTGGACAAGATGGGAATCTGATCTCCTCGGGACCCCATGTTGCTGCACACGACTCTGAGGTCATCCACTCGCTCTTGTGTTTAGGTCATATCTGTCCTTTCTCCCCATCTGCTGCTATGCTCTTCTCTTTGTCTTTGCTCTTTCACTAGAAATTATGGTTTCTTTTATTTGTTCTTCTGAGAAAACATTGTTCTGGAAAGTGGTCAGCAATTATCTCCTCAGACATGGTCTCCATTATCCCCACCATTTCCTCATCTGGGATATTAACTAGCCCTTTCTTAGATACTCCCCCTCTGTCTTCTGTAGCTCTTGCCCCTATTTTATATTTTTTATTTCTTTTTCACTCCCTTCTGCTTTCTGGGCAAGTTCTTCAGAGCTACCTTCTGTTCCCCAATTTCTTTCAGCTGTATCTAATCTACTAATTGAAATTTTTATTTCAATAACTATATTTTCATTTTGTTATTTTTTCCAGTCTGCCTGGTCATTTTGTAAAGGCATTTGTTTTTTATTTTTATAATCCTATCTTTTATTTCTTGAAACATTTTATCCATAATTATTTTGTATTCTCCATTTGTTAGTTCTAGTATCCCCCCAAATCTTTGGGATCTAAATGTTTTGTGTTCTGCTTACTCTGTTCCCTTGTGTATTTGTCGATGAATGATTGCGAGCTAACATTTGATTGCTCTTTACCCACAGGCATCTTGGAAGTCTTTTCTCCAGAAGGATATTTGTTTTTTTTCTGCACAGGCTCCAGGGGGACACCACTGACCTATGACCATTTCAAGACCCTGTGGGGTCCCAGGACTATGTGGGACTCTGGCCAAGCTCTCCCATTTTGCTACTGGCCCAAAGATTAGGGCTACTACTGAACCAATCACAGGGCTAATACTGAAATTTGCCCTTTTCAAAAACTCCATCATTAAAAAAAAAAAAAAAAAAAAAAAAAAAAACTCCATCATTTATGTTGTACACCTGAAACTAATGGAACATTGCATGTCAACTACACTTCAATAAAAAACAAAACAAACAAAAACTCCATCATTTGAGTTTCTTTACTGTTTATTTCCCAATTTTCTGGCTAATTTTTTGGTGGGAGAAATAGAGAACTTCAGAGATTTCTTTAATTTCTCATAAGCCCAGCAATGCATTAAAAATTATCATGTTTTGGGGCACCTGGGTGGTGCAGTTGGTTAAGTGTCAAAATCTTGGTTGTGAGATCGAGCCCTCTGTCAGGTTCCATGCTCAGCAGGGAGTCTGCTTAAGACTCTCTCTTCCTCTGCCCCCTCCCTCCCCTCTCTCAAATACATAAATCTTTAAAAAAGTTATCATGTTTTGGGGCACCTGGGGGCCTCAGTCAGTTAAGCATCTGCTTTCGGCTCAGGTCATGATCCTGGGGTCCTGGGATCGAGCCCCATATCAGGCTACTTGCTCAGCGGGGAGTCTGCTTCTCCCTCTCCCGCTGCCCCTCCTTTTGCTCATACTTGCTCTCTCTCTCAAATAAATAAATAAAATCTTTTAAAAAAATTTATCGTATATTTGTGTTTTGTTGATTTTTAGTTCAGCAGCTCTCCACAGCATAGTTGACTCCACCATATGGGTCTCTAAATGTGTTCAACTCCACTTACTTTTCATCTTAGAAAAAAAAAAGACAGGCCAGGTTTTGTTGTTGTTGTATAATTTGCAAGTATGAGAAGAGCTCATAAACTTCTTGGATGTTATACCTAAGTCGGCTGAGTCCAGAAGAGTTGGATTTTTTACCTATTTAATACCTGTCCCTTGACCTCAGGGTTATCGGTCTGCTGCACATTTTTCTTAGGGGTACAACATTGACAGCAACCTGAGATCCATTAATATCAGATAAACATAATAATGTGGTTTAAAATAGCTATTTTTAACATCATGACTACCTATTTTTCTGTCACAACCTATGGATATTCAAGCCTAAATAATAAAATGGTATCAAACTTTTCTTGCCTGGGATGCCTGGGTGGCTCAGTTGGTTAAGCGTCTGCCTTTGGCTCCGGTCATGATCCCAGGGTCCTGGGATCAAGTCCCTGCATCAGGCTCCCTGCTCAGTGGGGAGCCTGCTTCTCCCTCTGCCTGCCGCTCTCCCTCCTTGTGCTCTCTCTGTCTCTCTGACAAATAAATAAATAAAATCTTTAAGAAATTTTTTTCTTGTCTGCCCTTCCTGCTATAATTCTTTTTTCCAATATCATCTTGACAAATCTAAGTTGTCACTAGAAAGCAAGATCTTTAAATACTCAAATAACAAAGAAACTGAAATCTATAGATCAGATGATGGTTTATGCAGAAAACCCAAAAATCAACAAAGAAATCAATAGTTAATGACAGAATTTAGTAAGGGGCTGGGATAGAAGATGAATATAAAAAATGTATTGCATTTCTATATCACATTAATAATCAGTTAGAAAATGTAATTTTTAGGGTACTAATTATAATAGCAACATAAAGGTAATTTGGAATAAACCTTACCAAATATGGGTAAGACATTATTGAAAAAATTTTAAACTTTGTTACATTATTAGTTTATTCTTTACACACACATTTTAAAAATTCTTTAATTAAATATCTTGTAATACAAAAAAATTCTAAACTATGTTTTGAAGTTATTATAAAACTACCATGACTAAAAATCTTTCTATGTAAACTCACCAAAACATACAGGTGAGAAAATCTTACTTGGAAATAAGCCTATTTATTTAAAAATGTGTTTGTGTAAATTGTGTCTGTGTGTACATAGAAAAGCCTGGAATTTTTAAGCAAAAAAAAAAATTGTAACTGTTATTTTTCTGAGTATCCATTTATTTAACAAAACATGTCATTCACTACGTGGCAGACACTATTTGATAAATACTTTTTAAATACTAACTCCTATAATCTTCCTAACAACCCTCTGAAAGATGCAGCATGATCCTCACTTTACAGATGATGTCAATGAGGCACAGGTGGATGAAGTGATTTGCATAAGGTCACACAGTCAGTGATGGTAGAATCCAGATTTGAACCCAGGCAGTTTGATACCAGTCCGGGCATTTAGTGACTACACTAGGCTAAGGGTTTCTGTGCTCATTTTATTTTTTTCTTTATATTTTTTTAACTGTATGAGCACATTTTACAATTAAAACCAAATATTAAGTCAGTCCATTTTGGAAAGCAAAGTAATGTATTTTTAGTTTTGATGTGGGATATGAATTTCACGTAAATATAACATAAGGGGAAAAATAGTCTTTGAGAAGTGACATACACTTGCTCTGCTTCATATAATTTACACTTTAGTATTAGGTTCTGAGTATTTAAATGCCTCAAATAATGCTGCCTCCTCAGGGGAGAAACATATGCTGATGCTAGCTCTTAATTCCACCCCCCTTTTTTTTTGTAATGCCTCCCTGGTTCTTCCTGAGGAAACAGCTGGAACAAGGACCCTGTTTAAACTTCTTACTGTGCGTGATATCTTTTCTTCCATACTCATGTGGGCAACTTTGCAGCAGCACTGTCAGATTTCTTTCCAAGGTACAAGTAAATTGACTACGACACCAAAACCTTTGCTCTGTTCAATTCTTCTAAGGTTCTCTTAATGCCAAGAAGGGGCATTGGTAATTTCAGGTCCCAACCGAACAGCTCTGCAGAGGAGTCTGACAGCCTCAAGAGTCTGACCTTCAGCCAATGCTTGTGAGAGACCGAGTTGCCTCCTGTTGTCCGTTTTAGCTCCCTGCATGGATTTACTATGTTGTTGTTGTTGTTGTCTTAAGATTTTATTTATTTATTTGACAGAGAGAGAGACAGTGAGAGAGGGAACACAAGCAGGGGGGAGTGGGGGAGGGAGAAGCAGGCTTCCCGCCGAGCAGGGAGCCCAATGCGGACTCGATCCCAGAACCCTGGGATCATGACCTGAGCCGAAGGCAGATGTTCAACGACTGAGCCACCCAGGTGCCCCGGATTTACTAGGTTTTAATGAGTATCTACCACGCACCAAAGACTGTGTCAGACACCAAGAGCATGGCAGCGAACGGCCATGGTCCCTGTCCCCAACACAAGGAGATTCCATCCTCCAATTCTGCTATCCTAAGTTCAAGTGCCTGAAGGCATGCAGATGGCATGAGAAGGGCACTGGGGGAGGAGGAGAGGCTGGGGAGAGAAAGTCAGCAGGTGGTTGTCATTGTTCATCTCCAGCAAACTGTTTCTGTTAGAGGGTGATATTCGTGTTTGCATAACTCTACTTTTTGAAAGGAAGCCAAATCCTCATATTTTATAAGAAATATCCCCATTCTTAAATGATGGCAAGCTAGTCAAAGCTAATTTTTTAACAATGTTTTATAACTCAGTAAAATACATCTGAGAGGTAGCTGGGCCCTGTATGTAGGTCATGAATCTGTAACCTTTGTTCTACTTGGTTTTGTTGGGTTTGACCAAAGAACTTTCTATGTCTCCCTATGTTCAAATGTGAGTGACCTCTCCAAAATTAGTTGGGTTAAACACCCAGGATTCTGGGCTACAAGGTAGAGATTCTGGAGGTGACAGCTTCATGCTGCTACTTCTTCCTTATATCAAAGTGCAAAGTACACACACATGCACACACACACACACACGCATGCGCACACGCACATGGAATCCCTCACCTGTGGATAAGATCCTGTGTGATCCAGCCATCCCACTGGCCTTGACTTCTGACACTTTCCCTATTCATGCTTTGCCTTGCAGCCAAAGAAGTCATGCCCCTTCTCCACTCAGAGCCTTTGCAGAAAACAATTTTGTCTGGACTCTTTCCTTTCCCTTGACCCTGGTAATTCATCCCCATCACTCAGACCTCAGCTTAAGTGTCCATTCTCTTGCTCCCCAGCTCCCTCAGCAGGACAGCAGGGAGTCTCTGGGTCAGGGGACAGTAGCAGCTTGGGGCTCTATCTTACTAATGGCCAGCAGACGCTGGATGAGGTTTCACGGGGTATGCAAAGCAGGCAGTCTCTAAATGGCTAAACATCTACTCCTTTGGGTTATTTTTAAACAACTGGATGTGTAAAAATTTGAGTTTGGCACGAGCAAGCTTTTGAGCGAACAGGTCTTCACCTGCCATGAAGAGATAATCACCTAGGGACCAATACACAGAGGCATCATTGGCTCGTTTCTTTCACGCATGGCCTCTGCCCACGGATGGGCCTAGTAATGCTAGTTGTGGCTAAAGAGTTTGAACGCCTTTCTTTGTATGTGATACATGAAGAGTTCAGATCCTGAAAATCTCTCTGTGGAGTCATTTGCCCAAAGGTGGTTACATGGGTATGGTCCCAAAACATCATGAGACTCCAAAGCCAAAGGCTACTCAGGAATTCAGCCACGTGACCACTTCACAAAACAGTTTCACCTCATCTAGTCCCAACTCTTCATTTTACAGATCTTCCAGACAGATATTTAGAGAAGATTTTACTAAAAGCAGAAAGTTGCTGCAGAGACAAGGGGCACACTTCTGGCTGTTACAGATGGTTGTTCCAAGTAGACCAGAGAGGAGACAGGTGTTCTCTTAGATCTGAAAATGAAACAAACTAGAAAAGTTCTAGCCCTAAGACTAGAGAGTGAAAGTGAAGAGAATCCCAGGACACTTGAGCCTTCGGCTGCCTGAAAACCAAAATTAACCTGAACAGTTGAGTTTTCAGACTAATAAGAAAATAATTTCGGTAGAGATACGTGATAGATCAATCAATAGATGATGGATGGATAGACAGACAGACATACACTCATACATACCAAGGATTTCTATTTTCCTTTTGCTTTGGCCCACTTTTCATTTACCATCTCCTCCAGCTCAGGCTATAGAGTGGGGAGCTGGCACAACAGAAATGTATTTCTCACAGTTCTGGAGGCTGAGACATCTGAGATCAGGGTGCCAGCATGGCTGGCTTCTGGGAGAGCTCTCTTCCTGTCTCCAGACGACTGCCTTCCCACTGTGTCCTCACATGGTGGAGAGAGAGATCATTTCTCTCCTGTTGCTTCCTATAAAAGCACTTATCTCATCATGAGGACTCCATCCTCGTGACCTGATGACCTCCAAAGGCCCTACCTCCAAATACCATCACATTGAGAATTAGGGCTTCCAGATGTGAATTTTAGCAGAATACAAATATTCAGTTTATAGCATTTACCAAATCTTAGCTTCAGGCACACACCTGGGGCAATCTCTGAAAGAACAGCACGGACTCACCAGGAGGCAGTGACTAGAACTCAGGGCCCATAGGAGGAGTAGCTAATACCCACAGGTTTCAAACATGCTCGGGGAAGGTGGCCATCTCTCCCGGACCATTTATAATCTCTGACTACTGGCTTTTCCTCTGAATCTGCAGTTCTCAAAATGTAATGTACACCAGTATCATGCAGGGAGCTTGTTAGATTTGTCACTCCCAAGGCTCATGGACTCTGAGGAAGGAGGTTTGAGAAACCAGCTTGAGGACCACTGTCAAATCATAACTTGGTCAACCTTTGTCCTTCATGGTTGACACGATCAGACTCAGGAGCTGCTGTGCAGTCATCTCTAAAGGAAAAGCCTATTGGATGAGAAACCAAGGTAGGTCACAACCTTAAGTGCAGCTGTGAGAGTAAAATGTTGTACCAAATGTAAAAGCTTGTGTGATAGCAGGTGCAAATATCTGGTCTTTTACTCTATGTCAGCAGAGTGCCGCTGGCTGAGCTCCACTCAGTAATAATGTGGGCTGCCAGGGGATGCTCATGAATCACTGATGATCTCGAAGAGTCTAAACTATCTCTTCCATGATGTGATCATAAAGGTTAGAAGGGTAAATTTACTTGTTTCCTCTTAAAACTTCCTTTCAAATTCTTCAAAATGAAGAGTTGGGGGCGCCTGGGTGGTACAGTCAGTTAAGCATCTGACTCTTGGTTTTGGCTCAGGTTGGGATCTCAGGGTCCTGAGATTGAGCCCCGCATCAGGCTCCACGCTCTTGGAGTCTGCTTGAGAGTCTCTCTCCCTCTCCTTCTCGTCCATGCTCTCTCTCTCTGTGTCTCTCAAATAAATAAATCTTTAAAAAATGAAGAGTGAAGAATAATCTAGTAAAAGATAAGTCAAAGGCCATGGCCACACTTTGCCCATATAGCTTTCACGTTATGCAAATATTGATCATTTCCTATCCTGTTACACCCTCTATGAGGGGATATGGAATAAGATCATTTTGATGGCAATAAAAAATAATAATACATTATTAATTGTCACATGATGTATTTCAGTCTTCAAACTAAGTCATGCACCCACTCACTTAATTTCCTAGAGACTTCTATATAAACAATGAGGAGGAAGCTACTTTTTTACACAGGCCAGGCATGGATCAATTCAAAGCAATATTTCTGGACTCTTTTTGTATTCCTCTGCCCTGAGCTAGGTCTTTAGGCACCTATACTCAAAATGCTGAACCTTTCATTTTAAACCTATAAATCTGACATTCCTCTACTTCATCAAAAGAAGGGAGGAGACACAAACATGAAAAATGGTAATACCAAATGCTTGCTTTTTTTTGCCTAATTTATTACAACTTTTCATTCAAACTGGGAGGAAAAATTAAATGGTGGCAGGGCACAAGAGAAACTAGGTGGACACAGAGTAAATGTGTTAAGGAACACATCAGGTATGGGAAAAACAAGCCTGTATTTGGAGTTGGTTAGCAAAACGCTATGAGGAAGAATAAGCTTATAAAGCACTTCTCTAATGACCTAATGTTCGTTTTTCAGTTTCACTACAAGTTTTCATTCACTGTCTCTCTTCTAAGATGCAATCACCAACTAATGTGATAAGAATTTGGCACAAATAACAGCCCATAGAGTACATTTCCATTTCCTCTTTATCAAACAAGTGCTAGCTCCTGTGGGCAGTAAGTCATCAACTACAACATATCATTAGCTTTATCATCTTAGTGAATCAGTTCTGGCTGATAGCTGAAAATTGGTTAAATGGGATGTTCTTTGACACACAGCCCTGGAAGTGATGAGAAGACAATGGGTCTCTCTTTAGGCAAAAGAATAATTAGCAATAAGGAGTTGGCCAAGTCCAATTATTGAATGATTTGCCAATGCAGTGAGTGACACATTAGGACAGAGAGAGTCTAGTTCAAGATTGATCTGAATCAAAATGAATAGGCAAACCCAAACAAAAGGACACCCACTAGCTGTCTCTTCTTCCTTTTTAGTCCAACCTCAAGGCATTTATTAATCAAAAAACTGACATTCTTGAGAGAGCAGTCATGAAACATTTCTTCTGTTTAAAGAGATGGGTCTTTAGGCAACACCTCAGGACTTGAGAGAGCTTGCAGATTTTGTAGATTTATTACTAATCCCCAAAATAGTGTATCAATAAAGTCTACCCCATAAATACTGGATCAAGAGGCATTCTAACTAATCTGGAACAGTTAAAGAATTTTAGGTGTGGGTTAACTGGTAAATAAGCTGATTTCCCTATACATATCCCAGTTAGCGGTATTCGTTCCACCAAGACCATGAGAGCTAACCTGCAATATAAGACCACAGACACCAGATCACAAGCCAAATGAGCATCCAATTTTGTGGGCATGTACATATGGCGGCTCTATTTTCTACAGGAGAGAGAAGTTGGCAAAAGAAACCACTTTGAAGATAAAACTTGACAGAATGTATGTCAACTATTTGGGGTTTTTTAATTTTTTTTAATTTGAGTATAGTTGACACACAATGTTACATTAGTTTCAGATAGTGATTCAACAAGTGTGCATGTTATGTTGTGCTCACCACAAGTGTAGCTGCCATCTGTCACCATACGCTATCACAATATCATTGACTACATTCCCAATGCTGTGCCTTCTATTCCCATGACTGATTCATTCCATAACTGGAAGACTGTACCTCCCACTCCCTTTCATCCATTTTGCCCATCTTCCCACCCCCACCCCTCTGGCAACCAATAGTTTGTTCTCCGTATTTATAGGTCTGATTCTTATGCCAACTATTTGAACTTCCTAGAAGAAAACACTGTAGTGCCTTTTTCTCTAAGTTTGGTCCATTGTTAGAAGCACTTGGGGGTGGGCGCCTGGGTGGCTCAGTTGGTTAAGCGACTGCCTTCAGCTCAGGTCATGATCCTGGAGTCCCGGGATTGAGTCCCACACTGGGCTCCCTGCTCAGCAGGGAGTCTGCTTCTCCCTCTGACCCTCCTCCGTCTCATGCTCTCTCTCATTCTCTCTCTCGCAAATAAAAAAAAAAAAAAAAGAAGAAGCACCTGGGGAGCCTCTTAAAAATAAATTCCCTAGGGGCACCTGGGTGGCTCAGTCGGTTAAGCCCTGACTCTTGATTTCAGCTCAGGTCATGATCTCAGGGTCATGAGATCGAGCCCTGCATTGGGCTCTGTGCTGGGTGTGGAGCCTGCTTAAGATTCCCTCTCTCCCTCTGCCCCTCCCCTGACCCCTGCCACGTGCTATTTCAATAAATAAATAAATAAGTCCCCCAGCCCACTGCTTCTCAAACTTCAATGTGCATAATAATTCCCAGGGTTTGGGTTGAAGCCTCAGATCCTGCACTTCTGACAACCTCCCACGTGACAATGATGATGCTGGTCCATGGTTTGGGAATCACTATTGTGAGCACAGTTTTTAAATACAGTCATTTTCTTGTGAACGTTGCTTTATAAATGATGAAGCATCACTACACTGAAGTATTATGATTAACAGGGATTGTGTTATTAAGATAACGTCACAGTCCATTTTAGATTGAATATGGGCCTCAAAATGTTTCCTTTTATTTCATAATTGCTTAGTACTTCTAAGTCCAATCTATTAGCTAATTCTGTCACGATTGCTGGGACCTGTTCCTTTCGCTCAACATCAGCTTGGTAAGATTCATTCGTGTCGTGCGAAGCTACAGTTCCTTGGGGGGGATTGTATTTCAATATAAAAACATGAACTCAGGTCTCCAAATATTACACTCTACTTAAAAATAAACCCTAGATTGATTTTTAAAAACTAAATGTGGGAAAACAACTATCAGTAGAAAACACAGCAGAATGTACTTTTTTATTCCAGAGTAGGGAAGGGTTTCTTAAACAAGAAGAACCACAAATCACAAAGATAAACACTTGATTGAACTGATCATATAACAATTTAAATTGTCAATTATAATTTAAAAAATAGGGGCACCTCGCTGGCTCAAATGGTGGAGTGTGTGACTCTTGATCTCCGGGTTGTGAGTTCAAGCCCCGCATTGAGCATGGAGCCTACTTTAAAAAAAAAAAAAAATGTGTTTAAAAAAAAAATAGACAATAGATACAGCATATACAGTAAAAGATTAATATCTGGAATTCATAAAGAACTCACAAAATTCATAAGAAAATGACAAATGATAAAAGAGAAAAATGGTTTAAGAATAGGCAATTCACACAGAAAAAACCTAAATGGCTAATAAACAGCCAGAGGTGTCCAAGCACACTTGAGTAATCAAGGAACATAAATTGATACATTAAGCTACCATTTCAGAGTCATCAGATGGCAAAAGTTGAAAGTCTGATGACACAAAGTGTTGGTGAGAACACTATTAATGGTGTGGCTCTAAATTATTAATACCATTTTGGAGAACAACTGGTAATTTCTAGTAAAGCTATGTTCCCTCTGTCTTGCATCTAGATAAGAAGACATGGAAATGATTGTTCATTGAAGTACTGTTTGTATAAAGAATAATGACCACTGTAGTGACTAATACAGAGTTTGTTTACTTGCCTGGAAAGAGAAGACATGCAATTCAAGTAATTCACCGAGTAGTTCTATAGTAGGGAGGGAAGTGGGGAGGGGGCCCATGGAAACCATGCTAATTATAGATTGGAGGTTGCGCTCTGGATAGAGTTAAATATTTTATATACTCTATAGCCATGCACAGTTGATTAAAACATGTCAACAGTAAACGTTGGAAAAGAAAAATATGACCCAATGTCTGAAACCAAGAAGCTGAACTTACCACTTAGAGAGGGGAAGTTATGCTGGTCAGGTATCCAGTCGTTAAACAAAGCAAACCTCTCTCATCTGGTGCATAGGGTTCTGGAGGAAGCTTACTTTGGGCAGTGGTGATTACAGATGCAGAAGTAGGTTGGAGTTAGTCTCAGAAGCATGGACTGTGTTGCCTACAGAGCATGTTTTGGGTTAGTTATAGAGGTGGGAGTGGCTTGACATCAGTCTTAGAAGCTTATCAACAGGAGTGAGTCTGATGCTGATTGGCTGCCTTTTCAAAGCAGGAGGCTCCCACTGACTGATTAGCTTTCAGAGGTGTTTTCGCTGAAGTGAGTTGCCTTTGATTTAACAGAGGGATTTAAAAAGACAATTCTGATGTTTACTTGTTATCGTGGCTATAGGTAGGCCTATCACTGATGAAATAAATACATTTAAAACTGGTTCTGATATTCACTTATTACTTCTAAGAATAAGGGTACTTTTGTTTTTCTTATTAACAGGAAAGAGACTTTAATTAGGTCACTGAGGGTCTGATATACCAAGGTTGCTCCAAACATCTAGTTGCCAATCAGTTTCAGTTAGAACCAGTTATAGTGAAACACAACACTTGGTTTGATTAGCTCTTAAGCAAGCACTGCTGCCAAGTGTCAAGTTCTTGGTTTACATTTGCATTAGGAAAAAACTGGAGATCAAATATATACCATCAATAGAAGAACAGATAAGTTACAGTATATCCATATTGTAAAATACTCTACAATTGTTAAAATGAACTAGATGCACATATATCACAGAATCAACATCTAAAACAGAATGTTTGGTACAGGAAAAAACTGCAGAATATTACATGTAGTAAACTACATGTACGATTTTAAAAATAATCATATATGTTGTGTAGGTGTGTATGTTAAAATTTAAAAATACATGGACTGCATGAACACTAAATTCATAATTATACCTAACTCTGGGAAGGGTGAGGAATATATGGAATTGGGGAAGGAAACGCAAAGAACTTTGAAGCAAATGTTGATATTTGTTTATTTGGGGTAATTCATTTTGTATGTTTCTGTATATTGCATATGTTTTTAAAATAAAATAAAACAAAACATGAGGTTAGCGTAATCATTCTACTTCTTTTCTTGAACAACTGCACAAACAATAATCTAAAGAAAAGTTTTCTAAAACAGCAGTTTGTTCTGCTTGTATCATAAACATAACACTGGGGTTAAATTTGCACCACCGATCTAAAACCACAGATACAGGAAGATCTACATAAAAGGATAACCTCCTTTTCTAGTACTACATTCTAGCTTAAATTCTGACTAGTGCCATTCTCCTCAGTTTCTGCGAATTTTAATTTAAGGGAGAGAAACAATCTTCTTGGCAAGTTTCTCTAAGAATAGAAGTTGCTAGAGGGAAAACATAAGGGGTAGAAATAAGCCCTCTCTCTTTTTGTTGAAATTTTTATTGAAATAATTAGACTATAGAATAGATTGTCATGCAGTTATACAAAATAATACATAGAGATCCCATAGACATTTTTACTGGTTTCCCGCACTGGTAATATTTTGCAAAACTGTAGGGTAACATCACAACTATGATACTGACATTGACAATCCACTGACCTTATTCAGATTTCCCTAGTTTTACTTGTGCTCATGAATCTGTGTGTGTGTGTGTGTGTGTGTGTATTAGGTACTATCCACTTTTATCATGTGTGTAGATTCATGTGTCCATCACCATAGTCAAGATACTGAACAGTTCCCACCCCACAAGCATCCCCCGTGTTGACACTTTGTAAGCAAACCCAACTCCCTCTGAGCACTCCTCCCATCCCTAACTCCTGGAAACCGCTAATCTGTTCTCCATTTCTAATGTTGTCACTTTTTAAATGTTATGTAAATGGAATCATATAGTATGTAACCTTGCAGAATTGGCTTTTTTCAGTCAGCATAACTGTAGATTCATTCAAGTTGGTGGCGCACGTCAGCAGTGTGTTCCTGTCTGTCGCTAAGTTATTCCATGGCTCTACCACAGCTTGTCTAACCATTTTTCCCATTGAAGGATCTCCGGGCTATTTCTGGTTTGGGCTTATTATACATAAAGCTGCTATGAGCATTTGTGTAAAGGTTTTTGTGTGAACAGAAATGTTTATTTCTCTGGGATAGAGGCCCACGTGTTCTATCATTGAGTCATAGGGTAATTGCACCTTTAATTGAACAAGAAGCTGCCAAACTGTTTTCCAGAGTGGTGATATCATTTGGTAGTCCCACCAGAAATGGAAGAGTTCATTTCTCTGCATCCTTGTCAGGTTTGGTGTTGTCACTATTCTTACGTTAGCTATTCTGATAGGTGTAGCTAAACATGGCTTATTGTGGTTTTAATTTGCATTTCCTCTATGGCTAATGATGTTAAACTTTTCCTGTGCTAATTTTTTTTAAGTAAGCTCTATACCCAACGTGGGCTCAAACTCATGATCCCAAGATCAAGAGTCCCATGCTGTACTGACTAAGCCAACCAGGAGCTCCTTCATATGCTATTTTCTATCTGGATATCCTCTTTGGTCAGTTTATATTTTTTGCCCATTTTCTAACTGGATTCTTTGGTTTTCTAATTTTGAGTTTTGATGGTTCTTTATGTATTTATATACTAGTCCTTTAATGAATATATGGTTCGGACCACTGCAGTAAAGAGAATATTGCAATAAAGCAAGTCAAATGGGGGAGCCTGGGTGGCTCAGTCGGTTAAGTGTTGGACTCTAGATTTCAGCTCAGGTCATAATCTCAGGACTGTGAGATCGAGCCCCACGCCAAGCTCTGCAGTCTGCTTGGGATTCTCTCTCCTCTAACTCTGCCCCCCACCCCCACTCACACACACTCTATCAAATAAATAAATACATAAAAATCTTAAAAAAAGAAAAAAGCAAGTCAAATGGGGTTTTTTTTGGTTTCCAGTTCAAATAAAAGTTATGTTTATACTATACTGTATTCTATTAAGTGTGCAATAGCATTATGTCTAAAACAATATACATACCTTAATTTAAAAGACTGTTGCTGAGGCACCTGGGTGTCTCAGTCGGTTAAGTGTCCAACTCTTGGTTTCAGCTCAGGTCATGATCTCAAGGTTGTGGGATGGAGCCCTGCATCAGGCTCTGCACTCAGCATGGAGTCTGCTCAATATTCTCTTTCCCTCTTGCCTGCCCCTCCCCCCTGCACACACACACACATGCACACACATACTTTCTCAAATAAATAAATCTTTAAAAAAAAATAAAGACTTTATTGCCAAAAATGCTAACCATCATCTGAGCTTTCAATGGCTCATAATCACTGATCACAGATCATCATCAGAAATATAATAATAATGAAAAAGTTTGAAATGTGAGAATTGCGAAAATGTGACAAAGACCCACAAAATGGGCAAATGCTGTTGGACAAATGGCACAGACAGACTTGCTCCAGATAGGTTGGCCACAAACCTTCAATTTATAAAAAAATCATATCTGTGAAATGCAATAAGGTGGAGAGCAATAAAATGAGGTGTACTTGTATTGTCCCCTAGTCTGCGGCTTGTCCTTGCATCTTCCTCACATGGGCTTTAACAGATAACAAGCTTTAGTTTTAATGAGGCCAATTTTATCTATTTTTTCCTTTTAGGAAGGCTGTTTTTGGCTATAACTCGGTCAAAGGAGCAAAAAGTCCAACAGTTGTTTTTCATTATTTACACAAAATTACCAAATGGTGACTGGCATTTTTCACCTTTCCTATAGTTTTGACATCTTGTAAACACTGCATGGGGGAAATGGGAAACCTAATAGCAGCATCCTCGCCTTCGATTTTCATTACACGGGGTTTCCAGTGGTCATTTATTCCTTCCAGAGGCATGTCCTGGTCAGTCCCTCTCCCTGGTGCGAGGCTGTTGGTTGGGACTATGGAGGGGAGGGTTCAGCTCTGGTGACCAGTGGCTTGCAGGGCAGGGGAGAAGACAGACAGGGTGCCCACGTGATTAGAATACAGTGGGCTGTCTGACAGGAGTGAGGATAAATGCTGAGACATCTCCAAGAAGGATGTGCCCAGCTCTGCAGTGGGGAGCAGGAGAAGTTTTCCAAGAGAGTGACCTTTCAGCTGAGACTTGAAAGACAGCATGAATATATATGCAAGGCCAAGAAAAAACAACAACAAAAATCATGAAAAATAGATGGTATGGTTGTTAGAAGGACTGAAAGATGGTGAGCCAATGGCATTTTAGAGGATGTGGGTGGGAAGGGATATCCACAGAGGTAGATTGGGACAGATGTTTCTGGGTCTCTTCCTGCCTCTCTGTCTCTGTCTCTCCCTCATTAATTAATAAAAAGCTACAGTCTCACTTTTTAAAAGTTACCTTTTTTATCCTAGTTATATCAAAGAACTTGTTTGGGTTAAGAAAGAAACACACAGAGGAGGAAGGCTAATTTTAGGCTGTAATTGTATTTGCCAGGAGCGCCATATTGGAAGGTGGGACACCAGAGCTGTACTCCCAGCCTCACGACAAACCTGAGGAAAATACCATGAGCTCACAGCTTCAGAACAGACAAGTAGTTGTTGCTTTTTACAGCTGGGGTTAAAATGCCTCTAAGGTATGAGCCTTCACTCATCATTAACAAGGGAATGAATGAGTGGAAGCTTCTGGTTGCTCAGTTACCAAAAATAAATATAAAGCCGATATCAACAATATGATAATTAAATGACTATTGATTTTACCCTGAAGTGGATATACTGAACATCCCAAAGTAGTATTTCATTTATTTTTTTTAAGATTTATTTATTTATTTTAGAGATAGATGGGGGGGGCGGGCAGGGGGAGAGCCAGAGGGAGAGAGAATCCATAAGCAGACTCCCTGCTGAGCACAGAGCCGGATGCAGGGCTCTATCCCAGGACTCTGAGATCATGACCTGAGCCAAAATCAAGAGCTGGTGCTTAACCGACTGAGCCACCCAGATGTCCCTATTTCATTTATTTTTTAATCTAATGAACACATGTGATTTGGGATGTGTAGCTCAGCCCATGAAACAGTGGACCCCAAGCTTTTGTTGGTGATCACTCCAGGGTACATCTCCTCTGATGACTGGTTTTTTAAATTGTCACTAAATAATACAAAAGTTTGTTTACCTTGAACCTATTATATTGGTGCCCTTTTTGAGCTGATTAGTTGATTCTATATGAAGCAAACGAAGTTGCTTCCAACTCTACAGAAGTGATGTAGAAATGTGC
This sequence comes from Neomonachus schauinslandi, assembly GCF_002201575.2. Classification (NCBI taxonomy): domain Eukaryota; kingdom Metazoa; phylum Chordata; class Mammalia; order Carnivora; family Phocidae; genus Neomonachus; species Neomonachus schauinslandi. The sequence goes on from NC_058408.1 coordinate 61,671,409, forward strand.
TTTGAGGCTTTCTGGAAGGTTTTGTCACTCACAGATCTGTCCCCAGACCTTCCTTTTATCCAGTACAACTGCTATCTTCAATGTGCCCCAGCATGAGAACACTGGATTCCAGGGCAATGTGCTTCCAAAGGCCCCCTAAATCAGTATACAAATGATTTAAGCCAGAAAGTGTGAGCATATTAAAATACACTGGTGCTCATTAAATCTGAAGAAATTAATCTCATATGCATTGAGAGGGTTGAGACATTGTAGGAAAATTGGAGCCCTAAAAGGGAGGCTAAAGAACCTCAAAATATATTTTCTTGCTTCAGATTGCATCTATGACCAAGCCTCAGGGTCAATTCAACTTACAAATATTTATTAAGCAATAACACCTTCCAGATTTAGGTAACTACTACACTTTACAGGTAGTTCGGACAAAGGCTCTGCCCTCCACAGAGATGTGGATTCAAACCTCCAACCTGTCACTGAATTTTATACGCAAATAGCTTTACCTCTTGGTATACTTTCCTTATCAGTACAATAAGAACAGTAGTAGGACCTGCTGCATGGGGCTTTGATGAAGATTAAATATGATATTTTAAATAAAGTTTCTGACACAAAAGAGGGAATCAATATGTGCTTAGACACCAAATAGAAGATTCTAGGAAGACGCCCCGAGAAAGTGATGCCCGGGTTGAGCCTTGGGCTCTGCCACAGATCAGGTTCATGCATGGCACAGAGGATGGAGTCAGGCACAGGGACTAGCATAAGAGAAGCCTCAGAAGAGAGGGAACCATGGAGAAAATGCAGGAAGGAAACAGGGAGGGGAAACTGCTCAGGGTGGAGACGCGGAGGGACAAGTGTTGGGAGATGATGCAACATGAGTAGCTCATCTCTGGTGGGACCGAGGGGACCAAGACATTTGAAGTTGATCCTTAAGGCTTTGTGGGGAGCCCCCAAGGATTTTAAGTAAGGGAGGAAAATAAGCTTTCTTTTAGAATTATTACCTAGGCAGCAGTATATGGAATGGATGAGAAAGAGGTGTTAATTAGGGGACTGATGGAGTGCTCCAGGGGACAATCCTGTCCCCAGCAAAGGCACTGAATCAATAACACAGGGACCCATTGAACGTGGTTAGTGAGGCAGGTGAAGGCATTTAGGAAGAATCTGGAATGTTGGTTTGGGTAATTGAGGGGGTGGTAGTATGATCAACTAAAACTAGAAACACAAGACAAGCTTGGGGGTGGGAAGGTGAAAAACAGGTCAAATTCAGCTCTCTGCCCCAACCCTGGTCTGGACAAGGGCACTTGGTGTCTGACATCTCAATACCTCAAGGTTTCAGATTTATAGATATCCATGTTCCTGTCCCAAGAACACCTTGCTTTATTCATCAAAATCTGGCAGCAGATTAACACAGGGTGAATGATCTATAGCAAACAGAATCTGAGCTATGAACTAGAAGCAAAAGCAGGGAATAATTTGCTAAGTTGAGAAAAGCGTTCAGATGATCTAAGATGCTATTCAGTGCAGCACTGTTGAGAAAAATGTCTCATTGTTGACTCATCTCTCTTCTTGTTTTTGAGACACAATACTGTGCCCATTGTATATATATATGCCTATCACAGGTCAATATATTCAAGCAGAAATTTTAGAGAAAGCAACAATTGTACACGTTTCATCCTGACTTCTAAAGTGGTTTTGATCTACTTCCCCGTACATGAACATACCAGGGTCCATCATTTCCCACCATAAAGCTACATATATTTTTTCACTCAATTTCAGATGACCTCTCCCAAGTGGTCGTGAGAATTAGAATTAACTCAACTCAACTCAACAAGTGATTAAAAGTCTGCTACGTGACAACAATGTGCCAGATATTCCTGAGACAGAGAAAAAGAAGAACACTGCAGATCACCAGTGTCCCCCTTTCTGAACCATGATGTAAAGACTAGAAGTCCCAATGCTGAGGAAAAGAATTCCCGCCAGTGCACCCTGAGTGTGCACTGACCCTAGTCACATGTGCTGCTGTCTGACCCGGAAAGCTCCATTTCTCTGGGTAAAGGGAAGGCAACTCTGTGCCTGAAAAGCCTGGATTCTGAGACTAAATGTGACCTGTTTATAGACACCCCCATAAACCTTGTCTGTGGCCTTGTATGGAGTTGAGCCTGAGAGGCCCTTAGATGTTGTGAACCCATATTCGTATCCCATCTACAATGTTTAGTGAATCATGGTATATGTCCCATGAACCGTGATTTTAGATGCTTGATTTGCAGGACAATAACTCAAGAAAACCAATCGCTGGAAGACGATAATAAAATCAGTTTTGAACTTGGCACACATGGGCAGGTAACTGTGGGACACCAGGTGGAGACATCCATTAAGCAGCAGGGAAGTCTGTGTCAAGGGCAAGGTCTTAACTAGAAGTACTTATTGGGGAATTACCAACTTAGTTGAAGACACGGACATGGATGAGAAGTGGAATCCTGGGGGGGGTCTCCCACATTCTGAGGGCTGAGGAAATAAGAGGAGCCCCATGGATGAGGGAGCAGAAGGCAAGCTGAGGGCCAAGCACAAGCTGACACCCCACAAACTCCACCCCCACCCCAGGTGGCATGTATGTGACATTCCTCAGGTACTCTTGGCTGCCCTAGAACAAAGGAAATGGAAAAACATAAAGATAAAGATAAAGTATTGATAAAGATCATAGTCATGCAGGACATGTATCAGTTTGCAACTGTCTTAATGATTGACAAGAAAAAAGCAATCTCCAGAAACCCATAGACTCAATTTCCTGGAGCTCTAACATCACCCTCTCCTCCATAGGATAGAAAATCTTAATCAGTCACTCCTCACAATCTCAGTGCAGCTCTTTCTGCCCACAGGTCCTGCCCCCCCGTGCTTTAATAAAAACACCCTTTTTGCACCAAAGACATCTCAAGAATTCTTTTTTGGCCATTGGCTCCAGACCCCACCACTCCAAACCACATCACCATGAAAAAGAGTATAAAGTAGGAAGCAGCAATTCAAATGTGGGAAAATCATGAGAGATTCTATTCTGGAAATATGGTGGAGTAGATCATCCGAAACGCTTTCTTCTTCAAGACACTTGGATAGGTTGTATAATACATAACAAAAATATTTCTTTCCTTTTTTTTTTTTTTTTTTGAGAGAGAAAGAGCACAAGCAGGGTTTTGGGGGAGGGACAAAGGAAGAGAGAATCTTAAGCAGACTCGCCGCTGAGCATGGAGCCCCCCAAGAGGCTCAATCTCATGACCCTGAGATCATGACCTGAGCCAAAACCAAGAGTTGGATGCTTAACCGACTGTGCCACCCAGGCATCCCCCCAAATATTTCTAATGAGTAGCTGATTTTCTAATAAATTAAGAAAACTCCAAATATGCAAATAAATAGGACAATGAAACCTGGAGAGATGAGATATTTTGTTGATATTTTGTTGATCTCAGGGGCAAGAAGCTTGGATAACAGCTGCCTCATGGAGACTGGGTGAAAGGCTTTGGGCCTCTACAAGCCATAGAATTGAAACTGAGACTCTTGCATGAAGCATTAATATTTTATATTCTTTCTGCATGTTTGAAATTTTCCACATAAAAACAGTTTTAAAAAAATGGTCACTGAGAGTGATCCTTAATGTGAGTTATGGACTTGGAGTGATAATGTGTCCTATGTACAGCTCTGGTGGGGGTGTTGATAGTGGAGGAGGGGGTAGGAGGGAAGGGGTAAATGGGAATTCTGTACTTTCTGCCCCATTTTTCTGTGAACCTAAAACCA
>NC_058408.1:61675189-61693177 GCF_002201575.2 Neomonachus schauinslandi
TGGGAATTCTGTACTTTCTGCCCCATTTTTCTGTGAACCTAAAACCACTCTAAAAAATAAGGTCTGTTAACAGAAGAGACATGGGGTCTGGGTTTCCTGGCAAAAGGAGATTTAAGATCTCTCTGGAGGACAAATACAGGCAGTACAGAATTCCCACAGTTACATGTTCACAATCTCATAGTTACAGATATGAAAAGACAAGCCTGCATGAGAATCGCCAGACGCAACAATGAGTGAGATCAGAGCCTCAGAACTTCAAAAAATACAATGACTTACTGTAGTATAGGAAATAGATAAGCTTCATATTATTAAAAAGTAAAATAAGAAATCAGAGCCTAAGAAAGAAACTATTTGCTTTTTAAGGGGAAAAGTATACTTTAAAAGGAATGAAACTTCCAGAAATAAAACCTCAGCAAGAAAACATAAAAACTCCCAATAACTTAAAAAGCAGATTAGACACAGCCAAAGAAAGATAATATTTTTTTAAAGATTTTATTTATTTATTTGAGAGAGAGAATGAGATAGAGAGAGCATGAAAGCGGGGAGGGTCAGAGGGAGAAGCAGACTCCCTGCTGAGCAGGGAGCCCGATGTGGGACTCGATCCCAGGACTCCAGGATCATGACCTGAGCCGAAGGCAGTCGCTTAACCAACTGAGCCACCCAGGCGCCCCAAAGAAAGATAATTTTTATACCTGAGGAAAGATCTGTAGAAATCATCCAGAAAATGGCACAGGGAAAGAAAGATACAGAAAATGTGAAAAGGGAGAATACTGATAAAAATTCTTATATGTTGTTGAAGGGAGCAGACCTTGGTACAACCAATTTGAAATAAAATTTGGCAAAATCTAGTTAAATTGAAGATGCACACATTCTACTATCTAAAGTTTTCCTCTTAAAATACACCTGTGGGTGCCAGGGCACACCGCTCTGATCTAAGGGGTGACCTGCCCCTTACAACTTGGGCACCAATTTCCTCTCAGGAAATTGCTCTTACCACACCCAACAATGAATAGATGCCCTGCTGGGGAAAGCCTATATCCAGCCCAATTTGGGACAGCTTGAAAGACCACATCAGCTGCAGAGCTGAGACTTCTTTTGTAAATACATCCCAGTTTAATTTTTTTCTCTACCCAGTCCCATTTCATTCAATTCCTTGTAGGTGTTGTTCCAAAGAGCACTGCACATCAGCATCCTGTACAAGTAAATGTCAGAGTCGTCTTCCTAAAGAACCAATTCTCAACAATGCCATAGAATAAAACCCATCCAAACTGCACCAAGATTCACGTACATGTTCTTTGCAGCAACAGTGCAAACACGGGAATAGGGGCACCTGGGTGGCGCAGTCCGTTGAGTTTCAGCTTAGGTCCTAATCTCGGGGTTGTAGGATTGAGCCCCACATCTGGCTCCATGCTCAGTGCCCAGTCTGCTTGGGTTTCTCTCTCCCTCTCCCTCTGCCCCTCCCCCCATACTCACTCTCTCTCTCAAATAAATAACTCTTAAAAAAATAGAACCATGAGAACAACCAAAAAGGTCATCCACAAGAAAAACAGACAAATGAACTTGATATATTTATGCAATGTTACAGTGTAAAATGTCATAGAACACCTGCTAGGTGTTAACTTGTAGGTATGCATCAGTGAACAAAACAAAAATCCCTGCTTTAATAGAACTTAGTTTTAGTTGAGGAGAGGAAAAACTATAGATAGATGGTAGATAGATATATAGATAGACAGAATGTTAAAAGGTTCTAAGTGCTTGTGAGGAAAAAAAAGGTAGAGCTGGGGTTTTATTTTTATTTTTTAAAGTTTATTTATTTATTTATTTATTATTGTTTTAATTGTTTTTATTTTTTAAGGGGGTGGTAGGGGCAAATGGGAGGGAGAGACAATCTCAAGCAGACTTCCCACTGAGCACAGAGGCCAGTGCATGGCTCCGTCTCACAACCCTGAGATCATGACCTCATCCAAAATAAAGAGTTGGATGGTTAACAGACTGAGCCACCCAGGTGCCCCTACTTGTTTATTTTTTAAATAATCTCTACATGCAAGGAGAGGAGCAGCTTGAACTCATGACCCAGAGATCAAGAGTCACATGCTCTTCAAACTGAGCCAGCCAGGTGCTCCATTTTTAAAATTTCGGAGGGGGCAGTTATATTTTTTAAAAGTGTGATCAGAGTAGGCCTCACTAAGAAGGTGTCATTTGAGCAAAACTTGACAAAAGTAAGACATTGGTTATAAGGTTATCCAAGGGAAGAGCATTCCAGGCAGAGGGATTATCACATGCAAAGGTCCTGAGGAAGGACCCTCGCTGGTATGATAGAGGAAGAGTAAGGAAGCCAGAGCGGCTAGAGAGGAGTAAGGGGGAGGCCTGGAAGACAGGGGAGGATTAGATCATGTGAGGATTTCTTTGACTCTGAGTGAGCTGGAAGCAGTGCAAGGGCTTTGAGCAGATGAGAGGGATGATGCATTTTAGGTTTTGAGAAGGATGGTGCTGCCATTGGGCTGAAAATGGACTGCAGGGGACAGTGGGAATTGGGCGTAATAATCCGGAAGCTATTACAACCATCTAGGCAGCAGACGGTGGTGGCTTGGACAAGGCCAGCAGCAGTGAAAATGCTGAGAAGTGGCTGGCTTCTGTACATACACTGAAGGGAACCATGGGATTCACTGGTTGCCTGGTGTGAGACGTGAGAAAGAGTTCAGGAATGACACCGAGGTGGTCATCCTGATCAACGAGAAGTATGGGCTGACATGAACCGAAGTGGCAACAGCTGGGGGAGGCACAGGCTTACAAGAAAAAAAATCAGAAGTTTGACTTTGAACACAGTAAATTTGAGATACCTATTGAGGCAGGATCATTGAGCCCAATGGTCAAGAAAGAAGTCTTGACCACTTTGGTGCAAAATGGTGATGGGGACAGGACCCGTGGGCAGAAAGAGCTGCATCATAAGCATAAGTGTGAGGAGTGACTGATTATATAGGGTTTTTTATCCTATGGAAGGGGAAGGTAATGTTAGGACTCCAGGAAATTGGGTCTATAGGTTTCTGGAGCTCTGACTATTCTCAAGATTGTGCTTTTCTTGTAAATCATTAAGACAGTTACAAACTTATGGTGACTCATGTCCTTCATGAGTGTGATCTTTAGCAGTTGACCATTTGCTTTTTCCTTCCTCTGTTCTTGAGCAGTCATGAGCGCCTGAGAAATGTCATATATATCCTACTCCCACTGTGGGGGGTGTGGGGGGTAGTATATGGAGCATCAGTCTGCCTTTTGCCCTCAGCTTGCCTTTTGCCATCCCTCACCTGTTACACATCCCAGGAGATGTGTCTAACATGCGAGTGGATATATGAGTCTGGAGTTCAGGGAGGAGTCTGGGTGAGCGATACAAAGAAATCATCAGTATGTGGATGGCATTTAATGTCATGAGACTGGATGAGCTCATGCAGGTAATCAGTTTAGATAGAGAACAGCAAGCAAGTACAAGGGCTGAACCTAGACGCAAATATATGTATTTGTAACTGCCTTTCCATAATTACACTCTCATTGCCGAGAATATTGAGGGCCTTTTAAGTAGGTCCTCAATAAATATTTAGCCATGAATAAATGGAATGAACGAATGAATATATATTGGGTATCTGCATAAATCTATATTTGAAGAAAATGCTTTAATTTCTTTCTTTTAGAGTTTAAAAACCACTGGACTTAAGAATTATATGTCAAGGGAAACAATTTTTCTTAGGCATCTATTAGAACTAATTAGAACTGAAAATATGTTGAAAAGAAAAGTAATGACCATGAGACTAGAGAACCAGATCAAAATAAGGAATGAGTAACATTGCCAAATATCACGGAGTTCAAAAGGACTGAAAAATGTTCCTGTGATTAGATAACTGAAAGGTCATTGATAATGTCAGCAAGAAATGTTTCCAATTAAATAAATGGGAACCCCTGGGAATAACTAAAATTGGGAGAATGGTGTCTGTGAGGGCAAAGAGAAAGATCAGTTGATGGCTAGATTTGGAAGATAAGATCACAGTCTCAGTGTGGTGGGAATGAATTAGGAGAGAGGAAGAGGCTAATCCCAGGGGAGAGGGAGTCATTGATACAATTACCAGTTGTGGATGAGGGAGGGCTAGAGCCCATGGAAATTTGCTTTAGCTCAGAAAAGGAAAGAATAACTTACACGGGCAGGTTCTTTAATGAGCTGTGCGGGAATTTACAGCATATTTTCTCTATGAAGGAGGAGGTATGTGACCCAAGTCAGAAGGAGGGAGTAGAAGAGATTTGAAAAGAGTGGTGAATATTTTGAACAGATTGCCTAAGGAATTGTCTAGAAACTCCCCTGAGGGTTGCAAGGCATTGCCAAGGGCATACCTGTGATCAGAGACAATGACATCACAATGGTAGCAATTTGCATTGCATCAGAAATCCTTATCAACATGGACAGAGGAGCAGTGATGACAGGTGGTTGGATTGGTCCTCAGGATTGGAGCTTGAACAGAGGGTAGTGGAAGCTCAAAGGGTTAACAAAGTGCTTCAGCTGACAAACTCCTGGTCTAGGAAAAGGTGAAGACTTACAAGTGTTTACTACCTGGGAGAAAAAATGAGGCATTGAGGAACTAAAATTTGTATGAGACTGAAGAGCAGATAGGATGGGAAATGAGATTGGGAGAATTGGAAATGTGAGAGATTGTCTTCTTAAATGTGATATTGCAGAGCAGATCTTCGACAATGGAGAAGTTCTGTGCAATGACAGAATGTGGGAGTCCTCAGGTGGGCTGGTATGGATTCAAGGTGGAGGGTAAGGATGTCAAAGAGGTCACGTATCTGCAAGCATATTTGATGAGGCATTTAGTTCCAACACCCACATCCACATGGGCAGTGGCAGGACATTTTTGCTGGGGAGGACAATGGTCTCAGAAGAATGAGTCAGGGATCAGGAATCTTCAAGCTCTTTGGGAACGCCTACACAGAAAGAGAAGCTTGTATCATCGAATGGAGTTGGGAACATGAGACTAGCAGATTAATTGGCCTCAAAGATCAGAATGGAATCCAATGTCAAGTTGTTCAGTACTGGCATGTGCTGAGGTCCGTGTTTCTGTCAGACGCTTCCCGATATCTTCCCAAGGAAGTTTGCCAAAAGATCTCTTGTGGCCTTGGCAAAAGTCCAACAGCTGGTAGGGACACAGAAGGGAAAGGAAGTCAGAGCACTTGCTGTATGCCAAACATTGCACAGAGTGCTTTTTATAGACAATCTCATTTAATCCAGGCTTTCTGTAAGATAACTGATTCTTATCCCCAAGAAACCAAAAAGGTAGCTGAAGTTAATAGACTTCAAACAATTCACAAAGATCACACAGCTATTAAGTGATGGGACTGAACTTTGAACCAAAGTCTTTATACTCCAAAGCCTAATACTTTTTCCATTGTACACTTAAGAGTCATGTGATTTAGGGGCACCTGGGGTGGTTAACTCTTGGTTTCAGCTCAGGTCGTGATCTCAGGGCTGTGGGATCAAGCCCTGCGTCTTCCTGTGCCTCTCCCCACCCCCATGAGTGTGCATGCTCTCTCTCTCTCAAATAAATATATAAAATCTTTATTTTTTTTTAAAGATTTTATTTATTTTTTAGAGAGCGAGCGAGAGAGAAACAGCATGAGAGGGGAGAGGGTCAGAGGGAGAAGCAGGCTCCCCGCTGAGCCGGGAGCCCGATGTGGGACTTGATCCCAGGACCCTGGGATCATGACCTGAGCCGAAGGCAGACGCTTAACCATCTGAGCCACCCAGGCGCCCCAATATATAAAATCTTTAAAAAAAAAGTGCAAGTGGCACTAAGAAATGGAGGGAGGGAAAGGAAGTCTCAACTCATATTTTTTGAGTCATAAATTAAGTTTTGGTTTTGAAATCTACATCTTTTCAGTTACACAAGCCAATAAATTCCTTTTTGCCTAAGCCAGTTTTGATAAGCGTTCTTAACTGATTCCGTACCAAAATATAAAATATAAACATTTGCAAGCAAACCAAGATCTTAAGAAAATATGTGAAGAGCAAACTTCGCTTTGAGGACAGACCCACTTTGCTATTAATAACTCTTGGTTTCCCACCCCTCTATTCTGAGAATATCTAAGATTCTATAGACGGCACTCTTCTTTCTTTCAGGAATAAGGAAATCCAAAACCGCAGCCCCCTTGTCTTCCTCTTCATCCAGGCCCTCCTCCCCAGACACTCTTGAAGTTCTCAGAGTCAAACATAACGTGATTTCACAAGGAGTTTCTCCTTGGCCCTTTGCTGACTTCTGGCACCAGACTCATAGCTGTCTTAAAATATGAATTTATCACACAGACTTGGAGAGGGCCTATTTAGAATAGGATGAAGCAATAATAAAGCTAATATGTGGGATGGAGTGGGGGGCAAAAGTTAGCTTCATCTGGTGCAACGTGTCCTTAATTGGACTTCGTTAGTCTTACATTTAAAAGGGGGAGGGGGAGCAGGAAAAGGGAATCTCTCCAGAAGAAAAATGTTCTTAATCTTGGATGATATCTCTCTTTTCAGTAGATAAAGTGTTTAGATAATCTAAATATATTATCACTTTTGAAAATGTCTATATAGAAATATACAAAATTTGGATTTTCTGGGGGAAAAGATCACAAAGCTGGGTCAGTATTTGTTAATGATTCTTATATCACTTGTCAGGCGATCCAAACCTGTGAGTTGTGCCCTGGTTGTTCAGTTCACAGGTTAAGAGAGAGCCTGTCTCCTAAACGTGCTTGTGTTACAATGGAGTCATTACCCTAAATTGCACAGAACCTCTAGCAATGTAAGAACTATGAAAACAATTTACACTGGGTCAGCAGTGGCTTGGCAGATGGGAGGCAGAGATAATTTAATTTCAAGAAAGTAAAACTTGAGTTAACACTTGAAGGGGGAGATGCAGTAGGACAAAAAAGGCAGACGAGCCATCTGTCACCTTAAGGGGTCCATCCAGTGGGTCCTGGAGCTGGAGGCAGAACTAGGGCTCGGTACCCTGCCTTTGCAATGTCTCTCATACTTGGTGCTCCTGTCGCTTCCTGTCCCCACCGCTCTAGAGCATCATTGTCTAAGGCTGCAGCGAGCATCCTGAACTCCGCCTGGGCATCCTGGCCTTGGAATCCGTTCCAGGTTCCAGCCTGCTCACAGGCAGCTCCCAGCAGCATCACAAAGGGTACAAATTGTCAAGAGCCCTGAGGCTCTGACACTGAGTGATATAAATATTTATGCAGCTAATAAGGAGAGAGATGTACTGATTTGGATAACGAGGTGCCAGGAGGGAATGTGAGGACCAGCGTTCAAAAATGGGTCCCTCAAAGCCAGAGATGCGCTCAGGCACCGGGCGGGTCAACGACAGCCTGCAGGACATGGCCGCTGGGTCCAGAGAGCCTGCTGTTGATTTCGCCCCGCGTCGTCTCCAGCGGGCGATGGCTGGATATCGGTGAGTGTCCTCACTGAGTCAGGTCAACCGTTACCCCCACTCACAGCTCTAAAACCGACCCTCTGCTGCAAGTAATGCTGGACACATTTCACTGGGGCTCTGTCCTTGGGGGTGAGCTCTGGCTCTTCGTTTCTTACTGGCTCAGATCTGGAGTGAGAAGGCCGGTTCTGGTTCCAGCCACTCCTCTCCTCTAAAAGCTGATAAAAGAGCTGCACCCGGGCCACCTGGGTGGCTCAGTCGGTTAAGTGTCTGCCTACAGCTCAGGCCGTGATACCAGGGTCCTGGGATCAAGACCTGCATCGGGCTCCCTGCTCAGCGAGGAGCCTGCTTCTCCCTCTCCCTCTGCCACTCCCAATGCTTGTGCTCGCTCTCTCAAATAAATAAATAAAATCTTAAAAAAAAAAAAAAAAGAGCTGCATCTGGTTTCATCTCTACTTCAGCACCAACATTGTGTGTCTTACTCAAAAGAATATCCACAGATCTACAGAAGAGGAGCACATTTCTCTTTTATTACCTTTTTTTTTTTCACTAACTTAAATATTTATACATTATATATTTATAAATACACATTATAAATAGATTTAAGTCCAGTAAAACATTATTCAAACTCTGGCTGTATGCCCTTCCATGTTCTTGCCCAAAATACATGCTATATGTTTTGAATTCTAATGGAAATTTGGTTAAATTCACAATTAAAGTATTTTTTTAAAGATTTTATTTATTTATTTGAGAGAAAGAGCATGAACAGGTGGGAGAGGGAGAACAGACTCCCCGCTGAGCAGGGAGCCCAACATGGGCCTTGATCCCAAGCTAGGATCATGACCTGAACCGAAGGCAGATGCCTAGCCGACTGAGCCAGCCAGGCATCCCCAAAATTAAAGTGTTTTTTAAGCATCCTGATATTTCTTTGTTTTAAGGCTGATTGCATGTTTATTGAGATGCCCATAACCCCAAGAAGTTTAGAGAAAATACATTAAATTGCTTCTTTTATTTAAATATTTCTTGAACACTTACTATATTCATAAAATGCATTCAAACCATCCTAAAAGCATTTTGAATTCAAGGATTTTATCCTCTTTTTACAGAGAGGATGCCTGTACACAGAGTAGTTGAGATAGGCTGGCTCAGCTCCTATGCCAATTTCTTGACCAAAATCTTTGGGAAAAACAAAACAAAACAAAACAAAAAGATGGAGTTCCAGACTTTGTTTATAAAAAATAGTCCTAGCATCATAGGTAAAGTCTCAGCCTTTAAAAATACCAAGATATCTCTTTAAATTTTCTCTTTAAAAATGCCAAGATATCACTTTTGCTTTCTGTGTTCAGGTACAACTAATATAAGTAACATTCAGAAAAGCACAAGATGGATACAGATAGATAGAGATGGGAATATAAATTAGTTTTAGATATCAATACGTATGCACAGAAAAAGGAGAGAAAGAATATACAGCAAAATACCCATCTCTGCATTTTCACCAGGGTATCTCTGGGATGTTATGATCAATTTTTGTGTTCTATCTTTGCTTTTTCTGGCTTTCCATATTTTCAGTGACTACTTTTACAATCAACTTTTTAAACGTGCTTCCTCTTTTCCTTCCCTTCCCTTTCTGTCCTGACCAACCCAGTCCTCGAGTTGTTCATGAAGGCAGTGCAGGCTAGGCTGACAGGGGGGATGGGCAGAGGAGAGCATCACTTGGGGGCATGCCTGGTGTGGGGTGCTGGAGCCCAAGCCAGGAGACGAGGTTGTCCATGATGTGGGTGGCACGATATGAGGAATCGAGTCCTAGCAAGGACAGAAGGGTACCTCTGTAGAGGGCAGCCTCATACTGGGCATCAGAGCCTGAGTGGGGCGAGGGGGTGTCCACACAGCGAAGCCAGACCTGTGCGGGTCAGGAGACCAAGCAGCATCAGGGGCATTCTCAGAGAGCGTCAGCCTGGTGGGCAGTGTTGGAGTCCAGGCAGAGTGGGAAGGGCATTCATGTATGGGTGCAGCCTGGCGCCACAGATGAAGACCAAGGAGGTGAGGAGGGTGTCTGTGTAGGTGAGAACGAGGGTTTACGAGTTGGCAGCACAGACTTGGGTGTCTAAAACCAAGTGGGATGAAGAGGGTTCGACGGAAGTTGTTCTATTGGTCCCTAAACCATATAATGTCTTGACAATACTAACACCTCAGCATCTAGATTTTATCTCCCCCCAAAAGAGGGAAAGGACTTCTGGGTTAACATCAGTATGACATTGATGCCACTAAAAAAGGAAATCTGCCACAGAAGTTATATTATGTCAGACAATTGTTTTAAGTTGTTTTGAAAAAAAGGCTACTTTTCATCCGGTTTTATTGGTCACAGGATCTCGCTCATCCCCCTGGGCTTGGAGCACAGACTTCTCAGCCGTGTCTGCAGGAGGAGGGCTGTGAGCTCAGTCGTATTACTCCTGGCATTCACACTCAGGCAGAACAAAGGCAATTTTGACGCCTGATTTGCCCCCACGGCGCTCTGCTGTGGGAGTCGGCAAATGTAAAATTCAGCAGACACAAGACAAGTGCCCTTGATTCTTGCGTCCACCACAGTACTAGTAATTGGGCAAATACTCTTCCCCACCAGGAGCCAATGCCACAGAATCATTTTCAACACAGGACTCCAGTTTCCCATTACCAATCAATAGAAGTTGCTACAAGAGATGAAATTTATTTGCTAACCTTGGCATAAAAATAATTGAAGTTCTTGCTTAACATGAGATGTGTCACATATTTAGGAAAAGAAGGTGCAGCAAGATACCAAAATTCACTTGAGATCTGCAGGGAAGAGCAACACGGGGAATAACCAGCATGAAAACATTTAAAAACCCTAGAATTTTGGTGTATGGCTCTCCCCAAAGTAAGCATTAACCCTACCCAGCCCAATGAAATTTTTAAATGACAACATAGCTTACATTGGAATACAGTGATCAGGGGAATCAGAACCATCTGAAAGTTTCACATCAGGTCAAGGGCAAAGCCCACACAATTTCCCAGGAGTACATTGGCCTTGTCTAAGACCAACGATCTGATAGCCACAGAATCCCTAAGGAGGAGGTTCCTTCTAGCACAACCATTTGTTTCAAAGTCCTAGGGAGGGACGGCTGGGTGGCTCAGTCCATTGGGCGTCTGCCTTCTGCTCAGGTCATGATCTCAGGGTCCTGGGATTGAGCCCCACATCGCACTCCCTGCTCAGCAAGGAGTTTGCTTCTCCCTCTCCCTCTGCCTCTCCCCCTTGCTGATGCTCACTCTCACTATCTCTCTCTCTCTCAAAAAAATAAAATTAAACAAAGTCCTAGGGAGGCACAGCTGCATGCAGGGGGTTCGGAGAAAGAAAACATGTAAATTACACGATGATTCTCTATGTGAAATGCAAGAGTGTGCATGTAAATAACATGAAAGGTTTGAGTACTGATGGTAACTGCTAACATTTATGGAGATTTTCTAATGGTCTGGGCACTCTGTGAAGTACTTTCTGAGCATTATTTCATTTAATATACAAACAACCCTTTGAGGTTGGTAGCTTTTATGTTGGAAATCTGGATCCTTAACCTTCTTTTTTTTTTTTTTTAAAGATTTTATTTATTTATTCATGAGAGATAGAGAGAGAGAGGCAGAGGCAGAGGGAGAAGCAGGCTCCCCGCGGAGCAGGGAGCCCGATGCGGGACTCGATCCCAGGACCCTGGGATCATGACCTGAGCCGAAGGCAGACGCTTAACTGACTGAGCCACCCAGGCGTCCCGATCCTTAACCTTCTTAAAATTGCCCCTCCACCACCTGCAAAAATGCAGTGAAGATAAGGGATTCTTCAGAGAAACAAATGCAGAAGACATTCAGCATATTAAAACGCCACTGTTCACAAAACTGGGTATTTGTCTGGCATGCTTTTGTCATTGAAAATTAAATATTAATTCATGTGAGCCTCTCAGTTGGCAAAAGAAAATGATAAACAGTGTCTTCAAGGAGGAAAATATTCTCATGGGGGAAGTGGGAACCGTTTGTAGCAAACCCGACCAGCATCTGAAAGGTAGGGAGATGAAGTGAGCTTCTGGATTCACAGCAACGTTCTGTTGCTTCTGCGTCAGCTGGAGACAGCATGGTGTAAGCAGAACTTCCCAGAGCCAGCACTCACCCTTCCGCTGGCTTCTCAGTAGTCCTGGGAAACAGACCGGGTAGTATGGGGATAAAACTGCAAGTTGAGCAGAACAAAGGAACAAATAGCACAACAAGCCCAACTCAAGTTATGAAGGATGCAAACCCCAGGCATGCTCAGTCATGCTGCGTGACCCAAGATTCCAGTAGAAGTGGGGCTTGAGCCAGATTATGTCCCGGGACAGACTGAAAGGAGGATGGGAGTGGAATAGGCAAGTATCAGGAGAGGAGGGAGCAAGGCCATGGAGGAGGGAACTGGGCCACTGGGGGAAGATGTGGGTGGTCCAAGAAAAGGCACTCTGGAGGGGACCTTGAGAGGTAACACTGCAGAATGACAAGGAGGAGATGGAAGACAGAAGGGATGCAGCTGCCCTGGCTTTGATGCAGCCACATATTAAAGAGAAGCTGGGCAGACTGGAGGTGGCAGGGCCCCTTTGCGGCAGCACAGCTTTAAGAATCCCAAGGTATGGGGCACCTGGGCGGCTCAGCTGCTTAAGTGACCGGCTCCTGAATTGGGCTCAGATCATGATCTAGGGGGTGGGGGGATCAAGCCCCACATCTGGCTCTGTGCTCAGTGGGGTGTCTGATTCCTCCTTCTCCCTCTGCCCCTCCCTGCCCCCTGTCTCTCCAATAAATACATAAATCTTAAAAAAAAAAAAAAAAAGAATTCCAGGATACTATAAATTCTACACTTCTTTCAAGAAGTGTTGGAAGTACTTTGCAAATATTAACTTATCTAATCCCCACAATAATTCAACGTCATTAACTAGTAAGTATCATCCATACCATTTAACACAAGGAAATCGAAACACGGGGTTGAACAAACTTGATGTTGGAGGTGGTAGAGCTGAGAGCCCATCTGGGTACAGGGAGCCAGAACGCGGCCCTCTTCACCAGCTCCCTGGTCACCGCTCTGCTGTGTTACACATCACAAACAGACAGGACGGAATCATTTTGTCCCAGGGGGTTACATTTCCATGTATTACATCGCAGGAAGTTTTTTGTTATTATTTAAAGCCATCCATCAAAATCAAAGAGAATCTGTTATGGGCTGAATGGTGTCTCCCCACGCCCAAATTCTTTTTTTTTTTTTTTTTTAAGATTTTATTTGTTTGAGAGAGAGAGAGAGAGCAGCAGAAGGAGAAGCAGACTCCCCACTGAGCCGGGAGCCCAATGCAGGACTCCATCCCAGGACCCTGGGATCAGGACCTGAGCCAAAGGCAAGATGCTTAACCAACTGAGCCACCCAGGCGACTCCCCCCCCCCAATTATTAGGTTTAAATTTTAACCCCAGTATCTCAGAATGTAACTGTATGTTGACATAAGGTCTTTAAAGACCTAATCCCTAGAACTTGAAAATGTTACCATATTTGGAGAAAGGTTAAGGATCCTGAGATGATGAGATCATCCTGGATTATCCTGGTGGGCCCTATGTTCCATTACAAGTTATACCATCATAAGACAGAAATAGAGAGAGATAACACAGACACACAGAAGGAGGTAGAGACTGGAGGAATGTGGCCACAAGCCAAGGAATGCCAACAGCCACCAGAAAATTGAAGAGATGAGGAATAGATTCTCCCCAAAAACTTCCAGAGAAGGTGAGAACCTGTCTCTTGATTTCAGCTTCAAGCCTCCAGAGCTGTGAGTGAATAAATTTCTATTGTTTTAAGCCACACAGTTTGTGGCAATTTGTTATAATAGCTACAGGAAATTATGAAAGTAAGAAATAAATTGCTTTTGCTTGCAAATGACATGATTTTATATGGAAAAGTCTAAAAGAATCTAGAGTAAAACCTACTAGAATGAGTAAGTGAACTTAGCAAAGTTGCTGGAAGCAAAGTTAATAGATAGAAATCATTTGGATTTTTAGGGGCGCCTGGGTGGCTCACTTGGTTGAGCGTCTGACTCCTGATTTCAGCTCAGGTCATGATCTCAGGGTTGTGAGATAGAGCCCCCCATCAGGCTCTGTGCTTGGCAGGGAGTCTGCTTAGGATTCTCTCTCTCCCTCTCCTTCTGCCCCTCCCCCCACTTTCTCTCTTTCTCTCTCTCTAAAATAAATAAGTCTCTTAAAAAAAGAAATCATTTGGGTTTTTATATATTTTATACACTAGCAAAAAGTAATTAGAAAAATTGAATTTTAAAACAATACTATTTATATTAGAATAGAAATTTATTAAAGTTCCAGAAATAAATCTAAGAAAATATGTGCAAGACCTCTACACTGAAAACTAAAAATTATGGTTAAGAGAAATTGAAGAAATCTAAAGAGATATACCATCTCTTTATCAATTGGAAGGCTCACTATGTTAAGATACTAATCTCCTCACAACTGAGCTATACATTCAATGAAGTTTCAATCAAACTTCCAACAGTTTTATTTTTCATTTAAATTGACAAGCTAATTATAAAATCCATATGGAAATGCAAAAAAAAAAAAAGAAAAGAAAAAGAAAGAAAGAAAAAAGAAAAGAAAAAGAAAGAAAGAAAAGCTAAGACCATATAGAAAGGGATGATCAAATTTGGAAGATTTAAACTGCCAGACTTTAGAACTGACTATAGAGCTTTAGTAAATAAAGCAATAAAATATCGATTCAAGATATAAAAATAGAATAGTGGAACAGAATAAGAAAGACCAACAATAGATCCATACTTATAAGGTAATTTGATTTACAACAAAAGCTCCACTTCAATTCAGTGAGAAAGGATAGTCAATAAAAAAATCAATGATGCTGGAGCAATTGGATATCTACCTGGAAAAATAATTTCTGACTCCATCTCACCCTGTACAAAAGAAAATTAAATTGGGAAGGATCATAGACATAAATGTGAAAGCTAAATGAATAAACCTTCTAGAAGAAAACAAAGGAGCATATTTTCATGACCCTGGGGTTAAGCAAAGGTTTCTTAAGTAACAAAAGACTGGGCACCTGGGTGGCTCAGTCGTTAAGCGTCTGCCTTTGGCTCAGGTCATGATCCCAGGGTCCTGGGATTGAGTCCCACATCGGGCTCCTTGCTCAACAAGGAGCCTGCTTCTCCCTCTGCCTGCTTCTGTCTCTCTCTCTGATAAATAAATAAAATCTTTAAAAAATATAGATATATATTAAAAAAAAAAGATTATCTTGGTTAACATTCCAAGGTCCAGGGTATCTCGGCTAATGTATTTTCATGTCAGTGGCATGTAATCTTTTCCATTGTTTAATTTATACTTTTTCTCATTATTATTTTGATGCATTGTATCCACAAAGTGACAAAAAGGGATGGCTGGCTCCAAAATGATGCACTGATGCATGAAAGTAGTGATGAAAATAGAACTTAAACATAACAACTCAGAATAACACAATAAACATGAAGAGGAATAAAAATTCCAGCACCATGCACTCTCTGAGACAGGTGAGGATTTTGCAGCAGCTGATAAGGAAACAGGTGAACAGGAAGCATAATAATGAAAACACAAAGACTGGCTTTTATTGAATATTTGCTTCTAGGGCTTCTACCATGCTCTGTTATGATACTTTGTCAAATGTTGGTAGGGAGCCACTGAGGAATGTTTCACCATTTGCAAAGACAGTACCCTAACTTGTAAGCCCATTAAATTGTCCAGGAACAACTGCAAAAGAATGCTTTTTAGTACAAAATTAATGATTTTAGTCACACACAAAAAAGAAAGAAACCAAAACCACAAAGTCATCATTCAAAATTGCATTCTTTATAGCAAAACTGGGGCAAGCTACAGGATTGCCAAAAATCTTATAAAACAGGAGGAAGGTTTATGAAATGATGCTCCAAGAGAATGCAGAACGTGCTGTTGACACAGATCCTTCCTGAGATGGAACTCTGAGCAAAGTACTGGCATTCAATATGGAGGAATAGCCACCGCCATGTATGTGTGTGTGAAAACAGTTTGCATTGGGGATGAATAATGCCACTGTTGTACAAAGCCTAAGTCAGCACTTGGAAAATGTATAGTATATATAACAGAGGGACTTTTATCTGTTTAGCATTGAAAATCAATGCCATTAAAAGCAGGAACAATCATTTATTGGTCCGATTTTTGGTTTTTTTGAAGATTTTATTTATTGGAGAGAGAGAGAGAGAGACATGTCCATGTGTGAGCCAGGGAAGGGGAAGAGGGAATCCCAAGCAGACTCCGTGCTGAGCATGGAGCCCAATGTGGGGCTCAATCTCACGACCCTTATATCATAACCTGAACCTGAAATCAAGAGTCAGACGCTTAATGAACTGAGCCACCCATGCACCCCTTGGTCTGATTTTTATATTGAAAATATGTGTGTTGGCATCTTTCCTAACAGAACACTAGTCCTTACCTTCCTGAATAGAAGTTGTCTCTAAATCCTAATCTGTAAACTTACTGCTTTATTAACATACAGTGGTCGGTGGTCAGTAATGTGCCTCTTGATTCAGTGTTGAAGAAAATAGTGAAAACCATTGAAACAGTTTTTTCCTTAGTGTACATCTTCACACATGCTGCACAAAGAAATGAGCAATAAGGACAAGACCTTGCTGAGGACAAAATGCCCATGTCCATTTCTGAAATGAGGGGAGAAATAAGAAAACATTTTTTCATGACATGGCAATTGTGGTAAAGATCATTTCTGCCATCTCGAATGCCTCAGCTGAAGAAATTAACTGAACAATGTATGTGGGGTCATAAATAACATGCACATATTACATAGGGATTTTAATCAGGATTTATAAGAAGTCTAACTAATGAACTGAGTAAGTCAGTTGCTAAAAATTTAACTCTGTCCAAATATTTTGATATTTTATGTCACTCATTAGAGGACAAAATTAATCATGGACCATGAAAAAGATGTAAAATCACATCTAATATCTGAACAAAATATCATTTTAATTTCCAGAACAGCATGCAATCAGTGAGTTCATTAGTAATCTATTTTCTCCTATCTCCCTAATTATACTTTTGAATTTTCTAGTGTTTCATTGTGACCAGTTCTCAGCACTGACAGCCACCAAATATTTGCAACCTCTCTAGAGGACTTATAATTGTGAATTTGGCATTTCTAATGTAGTAGAAATAAAAGGTAAGAATAAGAAATGGGAATCTGATCTATGGCTCAAATTACTTGCCCTCAAGCTCAATAGAATTATTTTGGTGAAAGTTGAAGATATCATCTCACTCACTACTGTGATCATAGTTATCATTATTTTAAGTCATATAATTTACATATTTTTTTAAAGTATATGTTTACCTAAATTGGTGGTCTGTGTTTGTTTTAAATTGGTTTATGGACACCAAATACTTGAGAGGGTAACTCTGAAGTTATGGCACAAGGACCAGCTCTGGCCAAGAATAAAAGCCAAAACTATGAGTTCCTTCCCTCCTATGTGAGTTCAGCTCTGTAAATCTTTAGGATAGTGCCTGGTACATAGTAGGTGCTAAGAAGAAAATCTATGTCTGCTTCCTCTCATCCCTGGCACCAACTATTTATCTGATTTCATTAGAAGTGAAATAGAGAACACTTTATTCCTTATTCTAAGGAGATACTTTGCATGGAACCAGAAGTACACAGATCTGTCAAAGTCAGGAAACATGTCACCTCAATAAGGAGATTAGAGACTCTGTAGTTGATGAAATATCCAATTTTCATTTCCTTTCCAGTTATACAGAGACTGTCTCCCAGTCCTGATGAAGTTACACAGAGCCCAGTACTGAGATGTGAGCAGAAGTGTTGTGTATCAAAGGCCCTGCCTACATCCATCTCTCATCTTTTTTGTTTTCTTGTGTTTTCTCTTCTCCTGGTTATAAAGGTTGTTTTCGAGGTTTCAGTGTATCCGTCAGCCTGGGTCCCTTAGTCACAAACAAGAAATTATCTTTTGCTCTGTTAAGAAACTGATATTTCTACAACAACATGGAGGGTATTATGCCAAGTAAAGTAAGTCTGACAGAGAAAGACAAAGGTGACAGGCGCCAACCCCACACAATCAAAAATCCACCATATAACTTTGACTCTCCAGAAACTTAACTACTAATAGCCTACTGTTGACTGGAAGCCTTACCACATATATTGTATACTGTATGTTATATGCATTATATAATGTATTCTTACAATTAGGTAAATTAGAGAAAAGAAAATGTTATTAAGAAAATCATGGGGCACCTGGGTGGCTCCATCATTTAAGTGTGGGACTCTTGATTTCGGCTCCAGTCATGATCTCAGGGTCTTGGATAGAGCCCCTTGTCGGGCTCTGCACTCTGCAAGGAGTCTGCTTGTCTCCCCCTCCCTCTGTCCCTCCCCCTGCTCACACTCTAAATAAATAAATAAATTAAATAAATAAATAAATAAATAAATAAATAAATAAATAAATAAATAAA
>NC_058408.1:61693187-61811549 GCF_002201575.2 Neomonachus schauinslandi
AAATAAATAAATAAATAAATAAATAAATAAATAAATAAATAAATAAAATCTTCAAAAAAATATCCGCATATAGGTGGACCTGTGCCATTCAAACTGGTGTCGTTCAAGGGTCATCGGTATTGTATGATCTCATTTATATGTGGAGTCTTAAAAAAATGAACTCAGATACAGAGAACAGATGGGTAGTTGTCAGAGGTGGGGGGTTGGCAAATAGGTGAAGGGGGTCAAGAGGTACAGACTCCCAGTGATAAGATAAGTAAGTCCTGGGGGGTAATATAGGCATGGTGACACTATTTCACAGTATTTGAAATATTCAACTTTCAAATATTTGAAAGTTGTGAAGTGTAGATCTTCAAAGTCCTCATTACAAGAAAAAAATGTGTGGTGGTAGACATTAACTAAATTTACTGTGGTAATAATTTTCCAGTATATATATATATATACATGCACCAATCATTATGTTGTACACCCAAAAATAATACAGTGTTATATATCAATTACATCTCAATCTTTTTACAAAAGAAAATAAATAAATAAATAAATAAATAAAGGTTGTTGTTTTTTTTTTTAAAGAAACCAAAATTTGGAGTTTATTTTGTTACTAAGAGCACAATCTTGCCTACTCTTTTTTAAGATTTTATTTATTTATTTATTTGAGAGAGAGAGCAGGAAGCCAGGGAGGGGGTGTGGAGAGGAAGACAGAAGCAGAAAGAGAATCTCAAGCAGACTGTGCACTGAGCATGGAGCCTGACACAGGGCTCAATCCCAGGACTCTGAGATCATGACCTGAGCTAAAATCAAGAGATGGACATTTAACTTACTGAGCCACCCAGGCACCCCAATCTTGCCTATTTTGACTTACATATGACTGGTTGCTATCACTTAGGGAGATTTATAAGCATACTGGACAAAAAATAAAACAAAAAACAAAATTTCTAATAACAATCCTCAACCTCCTCTTGACCCCAACATTAAAATCAGACCTTAGGTCTCTGATATACATAAACTTAGAGACAAATTTTGATTCTTCTGGAAAAAAATATTGATCTATACTAACTTATGACTTTATAAATCTACAGGTCTAACAAAAGCCTGTCTTTCCCAAATCATTTCTGTTTTAATCTGCTATGAAGTCAGTCTTTTCTCCTGCTTATGCTTGAAATTCTATCTATTTTAGTCTCCTCATCTATAATAAAGAGATAGAAATATTTTTTGAATACTACTGAAGCATCCTGACAGAGAGAAAAGAGTTTGATTCTTGACATCAGACAGACTGCCTTTAATACCCATTCCTAAGTTCACTCATGTTAATTCAACCACTATTCCCTTTCAGAATATGCCAGGTTCAAGGTTATATACTGGATTGGAGGACACGAGGCAAAAAGACATGGTCCCTGCTGCTCTCTAGATGTTCACAGACTGGTATCTGACACTTTTTACCTCCTATCCTCTTACCCTACTCCTGTGTCCTTTTGAAGACCCCTCCCTATTTGTGTCTCGGGTCTCAGCCCAGACTTATTTCTGAAAGAACCTTTACGTGATCTCATAAGACAGAACAGACGGCCATCCTATGTGCTTCCTCAGAAGAGCAGTGGGAAGTCCCACTAATTTAGCCATGAAGTCTGGCCACTTGCTCTACTTCCATTACCAGCACTCTGGTCCACAACTGTCATCTCTGACCTGGCCTTCTACAGTAGTCTCCTACCTCTTCTTAAGTCTACTTACTACCCTACAGCCAGAGAGATCTTTCCAAAAATCAAATCTGATCAAATTCTTGTTGTTCAATAGGCCACAATATACACTCACCCATACAACCTATTACTGTGTTCCCACTGCTCTTAGGATAGAGATCCAAAGCCTTCACATTGCCCCTCTGGGTCTGCACCAGCCTCTCTGACTTTTCTTTCCTCAACAAGCCTTGGTCCCTCATGCAAAGGGCTCCCCCACCTTCTAGCCCTCTACCTGGTTAATCCACACCTTTCAATCATCACTTTCTGGAGGAAGGCTTCCCCGGGAGGATCAGCTCCCCTGGTAAGAGTTTTTATAGCCCATGCACCTCTCCTTAGCATGTATCACCATTATGATTTTACCTTTATAAAAAGTTATATAATTTTTTTGATTAATGGTTTTCCTCCCCCACCCCACACCCCTTCCAGGTTAAGTTAGATGAGGGCAAGAACTAGGTCTTTGTCTATGTTTATGTCAGAACAAGAAAAGATGAAAGGAGGCCAGTCAGGAGGTTATTACCATCCTGCAAATGAGAAGTCATGACATGTTGGGGGCTGGCAGTCAGGAGAGGGGTGTGGATTTATAGATACTTAGGAGTCAAAAATGACAGCACTTGGTAATGGCTTGGCTGCGAATGAGCAAGGGAGGGAGCCATCAAGGATGATTCTTAGGACTCGGAGCAATTCAGTGGACGAGGTGTCGATCGTTAAGGCAGAAAAGCTTGGAAGAGGTCCAGGGTGGAAATATTTGTTTTTTAGGAAGAGAGCCTAGAGGAGGCTGCTTGAGTCTGTTTGTGCTGGAGGACTCTGAGAGCTGGGCTTAACATTGTGCCGGCCATGGTTTTTGAGCCCCAGTATGAGGAAGCTAAAGATTCTCTGTGAGGTAACTACCTATTGGTTTTAAACTCCTGATGACTTGCAAAACTGCTAAGGGTCTTAGAAAACAATGCAAATAAGTCTCCAGCTTATTTTAAGACAGCAGCTACTGCCTTAACTACATTTGCATGGAAATTGGCAATTAGAAACCTATTAATCTTGCACCAACTTATTTGAACTGCTTGCTATCAGGGTCTGTTTTGCCAACTCATTCCCCAATTTAAGACTAGGTATACTAGATAATTAAGAAGTCCCTGACCCTCCCATTCCCTTGACTTTTTGGCAATAATCATAATCATAATCATAATCATAACAACAATAAATCTGCTTCTGAAAAGAATAAGCTAAGATAACTTTATTTATAGTAGGAACCCACTGTGAGCCAGCTGTTTTTTTTCTAAGTCTTGATTGCTTTTCACTTGATTTTCTCATTGGTCCTCTCACTTCTGCATTTTAGAGACCAAAAGGAAGCCCCAGTATATGAGGTCTTGTTGGTACAAGGAAGAATTTGTCCTGTACCCCTACAAGAATTTGGAAATAAGGTTTCCAGCTTAAAGTGAAGCTCATGAACTATCACCCCTGATGAATGAGATTATCTAGAGGTGAAAACAGTCCCAGAGATGAGCTGTCAGTGTGCAACTGACAAGGTCTGGGAACACTGAAACCTCCAATCTCAGTGGCTTGGAAGCTTAGAGCTGGAATGTGGACTTCCATAGCTTTCTATGACTGCCATAACCAAGGACCACCAACTGGGTTGTTTAACAGCAGAAACTTACCGTCTCACTGTTCTGGAGGCTAGAAGTCTGAGATCAGATCAGTTTTGGCAGGAGATCTGTTCCAGTCTTCTGGTGGTTTGCTGGAGATATCTGATATCCCTTGGCTTGCAGATGCCTCTTCTTCACATAATGTTCTCTCTGTGTGCATGTCTGTCCCTGGGTCCAAATGTCCTCTTTTATAAGGACACAGTCATACTGAACTGAGAGGATCATCTTACCTCCAATCTGCCAAGACCCTATTTCTAAGTCAGGTCACATTCAGGGGCACCAGGAGTTAGGACTTTTATGGTAATACAATTCAATCCATCATAGAGATTACAGTTTAATAAACCAAAACATAATTGATTGTATCCTCAGTGGCCTGTCTGGAGAAGAGCTCTGTAAACACAATAAGATTCAGCCTAGAGCATCTGTGAAAGACTGGCCAGAGATGAAAAATGTCAGAATGTCAGGGAGGAACGGTGCGTCAGTGGACAA
Organism: Neomonachus schauinslandi; assembly: GCF_002201575.2. Classification (NCBI taxonomy): domain Eukaryota; kingdom Metazoa; phylum Chordata; class Mammalia; order Carnivora; family Phocidae; genus Neomonachus; species Neomonachus schauinslandi. Next base: position 61,697,044 of record NC_058408.1, read on the forward strand.
CACAGAGGATTTTCTAACATTGTAAGTAGTAGAACCATTTTTTTCCCTAATGAAATTTTAAACAAAACCCCAATGAATAAAGCAAATATAAATAGAGCTATTCTAGTGGCACCTTGGGTGGAGGATCAGAGTCCCATCCAGTGAACCTTCCCCTCACCCATCAAGAGTGGGACCCATCTTGTCCCTAAGAGGTATTCCATGAAAATGGTACTAAATTAAAGCAGTAGTGGATATACTTAAGTCAACAACTGCCTCTAGAGAAAAAGAGTCATTATATAATGATGAGAGAGCCAATTCAACAGGAAGATATAAAAATTATAAATGTATACACACCCAACATCAAAATACCTAAATATATAAAGCAAATATTGGCAGGTCTGAAGGGAGAAATTCACAGCAATATAATAAGAGTATGAAACTTTAATACTCCACTTTCAATAATGAAAAGAACATCCAGACAGGAAATCAATAAGGAAAGAGCGATCTTGAACAACACTACAGACCAAATGAACCAAATAGACATATTTAGAACTTTCCATGCAACAGTGGCAGAATACACATTCTTCTCAAGCATACACAGAATATTCTCCAAGATATGTCACATGTTAGGTCACAAGATAAGTCTTCAATTTTTAATAAGATAGATATTACTACAGGCATCTTTTCAGACCATAATGGAATGAAACTAGAAATCAATACTGAAAAATAGGAAAATTCACAAATACATGGAAGCCAAAAACACAATCTTGAATAACCATTGACTCAAACAAGGAATCCAAAGACAATTTTCAAAATATTTTGAGACAAATAAAAATTAAAATACAGTGTAAGAGGGTTCCCCTTTCTCCACATCCTCGCCAACATTTGTTGTTCCCTGTCTTGTTAATTTTAGCCATTCTAACTGGTGTAAGGTGGTATCTCAATGTGGTTTTGATTTGAATTTCCCTGACAGCTAATGATGATGAACATTTTTTCATGTGTCTGTTAGCCATTTGTATGTCTGTTCATGTCTTCTGCCCATTTCTTGACTGGATTATTTGTTTTTTGGGTGTTGAGTTTGAGAAGTTCTTTATAGATCTTGGATACCAGCCCGTTATCTGTAATGTCATTTGCAAATATTTTCACCCATTCTATAGGTTGACTTTTAGTTTTGTTGACTGTTTCCTTTGCTGTGCAGAAGCTTTTTATCTTGATGAAGTCCCAGTAGTTCATTTTCTCTTTTGTTTCCCTTGCCTTTAGAGACTGTTAGTGGGAATGCAAGCTGGTACAGCAACTCTGGATAATAGTATGGAGGTTCCTCAGGTTGTGAAAAATAGAGCTACCCTATGGCCCAGCGATTACACTACTGGGTATTTACCCCAAAGATACAAATGCAGTGATCCGAAGGGGCACTTGCACCCCAATGTTCATAGCAGCAATGTCCACAATAGCCAAACTGTGGAAGGAGCCAAGATGTCCTTCAACAGATGAATGAATAAAGAAGATGTGGTTCATATAAACAAAGAAATATAACTCAGCCATCAGAAAGGATGAATATTTACCATTTGCATTGACATGGTTGGAACTGGAAGGTATTATGCTCAGTGAAATAAGTCAGTCAGAGAAACACAATTATCATATGGTTTCACTCATACGTGGAACATAAGGAATAGTGCAGAGGATAATAGGGGTGGGTGGCGGGAAACTGAATGAGAAGAAATCAGAGAGGGAGACAAACCATATGAGACTTTTGACTCTGGGAAACAAACAGGGTTGTGGAAAGGGAGGTGGGTGGGGGGATGGGGTAACTGGGTGATGGGCATTAAAGAAGGCACGTGATATGATGAGCACTGGGTGCTTTACTAAACTAAAGAATCATTGAACATTATATCAAAAACCAATGATGTACTATACCTTAGCTAATTGAATTTAAATTAAAAAAGAAAAAAATTAAAATACAACATACCAAAACTCACCAGATACAGCAAAAGCAGTATTAGGAAGTTTCTAAATAAATGCTTACACTGAAAAAAAAAAGGGGGGGGGGGTGCCTGAGTGGCTCAAGGAGTTAAGCAACCAACTCTTAGTTTCAGCTCAGGTCATGATCTCAGGGTCATGGGATGAAGCCACATGTCGGGCTCCGCACTCAGCATGGAGTTTGCTTGAGAGTTTCTCTCTGCCTCTGCCCCTCTCCCCACTTGTGCTCTATCTCTCTCTAAAGTAAATAAATAAAATCTTTTTTTTTTTTTAAAGATTTTATTTATTTATTTGAGAGAGAGAATGAGATAGAGAGAGCATGAGAGGGGGGAGGGTCAGAGGGAGAAGCAGACTCCCCGCTGAACAGGGAGCCCGATGCGGGACTCGATCCCGGGACTCCAGGATCATGACCTGAGCCGAAGGCAAGTCGCTTAACCAACTGAGCCACCCAGGCGCCCAATAAATAAAATCTTTAAAAAAAAAAAGATTTCAAATAAACAACCTAACTTTACACCTCAAGGAACTAGAAAAAGAAGAAAATAAAGCCTGCAGTTAGCAGAAGGAAAGAAATAATAAATAGTAGAGCAGAAATAAATCAGAAAATAAAAACCGAAACCCATAGCCAGACTAATAAAAAAAGGAGAGAAGACTCAAATAAATAAAATCAGAAATGAAAGGGAAATAATACAAGGAATGCCTCGGAAATAAAAAGAATAATAAGGAACTTTTATGAACAATTATACACCAACAAACTGGATAACCTAGAAGACATGGATGAATTCCTAGAAGCATACAATGTAACCAAAATGAAATCAAGGAGGATTAGAAAGTCTGAACAGACCAATAAAAAATAAAGAGATTGAAGTAGTAATTAAAAACCTCCCAAGGGGAAAAAAAAAAAACAAAAAAACCCAAAAAACCTCCCAAGAAATAAAAGCCCCAGACCAGATGTCTTTACAGGAGAATTTTAACAAATATTCAAAGAAGAATTGATGCCAATCCTTATTAAACTCTTCTGGAAACAGAAGAAAAGGGAATGCTTCAGAATTCATTATACAAGGCCAGTATAACCCTGATAACAAAGCTAGAGACACTGCAAGAAAGGAAAGCTATAGACCAGTATCTCTGATGAACCTAGATGCAAAAATCCTCAATAAAATACTAGCAAACTGAATTCAACAACACATTAAAAAGATTATTCACCATGACCAAATGGGATTCATCCCTGGGATACAATATTGATTCAATTTACCCCAATCAATCAATGTGATATAGTATACTAACAAAATGAAAAATAAAAATCACATGGTCATCTCAATAAATGCAGAAAAAGTATTTGACAAATTTCAGCATTCATTTATGATAAAAATTCTCAACAAAACCAATATAAAGGAACTTACCATAATCAGGGCCATTTATGAAAATCCCACAACTAACATAATTTTGGGGGGAAAACAGAGCTTTTCCTCTAAAGTCCAGTACAAGGCAAGGGATGCCCACTCTTGCCACCTGTATTCAATGTAGTATTGGAAGTCCTAACCAGAGCAATTAGATAAGAGAAAGAAACAAATGAAAGGCATCAAAATCAGAAAGAAAGAAGTAGAATTATTTCTGTTTGCAAATGACATGATCCTATATGTAGAAAGCCCTAAAAAGACTCCATGAAAAAAAACTGTTAGAACTAATAAATGAATTCAGTTAAGTTGCAGGTTATGAAATCAACATACAAAAACCAGCAGTATTTCTTTACACCAACAAGGAACTCCCCAAAAAGGAAATCAATAAAACAGTCCCACTTACAATAATATCACAAAGAATGAAATACCTGGGGATAAATTTAACCAAGGAGGTAAAAGTTCTGTATGCTGAAAACTATAAAACATTGAGGAAAGAAATTGAAGATGACACAGCTACTCTTCAACAGGGTGCCAAGAACACACAACAGGAAAGGACAGTCTCCTCAATGATGATGTTGGGAAAGCTGGATAACCACATACAAAAAAATTAAATTGGACTCTTACACAATACACAAAATCAGCTCCAAATGGGTTAAAGACTTAAACAGAAGACCAGAGACCACAAAACTCCTAGAATACATTGTAGGGAGAATTATACACATTATCCAAATTATACATAAAAATTATGCATATATGAAAAGGTGCTCACCACTAATTGTCAAGGACAGGCAAATCAAACCACAATGCAGGGGGTGTGGTTTAGTGGATTCAGCATTGGGGTTTTGGTTTCAGCTCAGGTCGTGATCTCTGGATCCTAGGTTCAAGCCCCATGTCAGGCTCCATGCTCAGTGGGGACTCTGCTTGAAATTCTCTCCCTCTGCCTCTCCCCCACTTGCACTCTCTCTCTCTCTCTCTCATAAATAAATAAATCTTTAAAAAACAAATCAAAACCACAATGCAATGTCATGTCACACCTGTTAGAATGGCTACTATCAAGAGGGTGAGAGCAAGATAAGTGCTGGCAAGGATGCAGAGAAAAAGGAACAGTGGAATATTATTCAGCCTTTAAAAAGAAGAAGGAAAGAAAAGGGCTCCTGGCTGGCTCAGTTGGTGGAGCACGTGACTCTTGATTTGGAGGTTGTGATTTCAAGTCCCATATTGGTGTAGAGATTACTTAAAAATAAAGCCTTTAAAAAACAAAAGAAAAGAAGGAAATCCTGCCATTTGTGACAACAGGGATGAACCTAGAGGACATAATATCAAGTGAAATAAGCCAGACACAGAAAGAAAAATAAGGCATGATGTCATTTATATGTAGAATCTAAAAAACTCAAATCTACAGAAGCAGAGAGTAGAAGAATGGGGCTACCAAGGGCAGGGGAGGTGCTGGTTGAAGGTTATGAAGCTTCAGTTACGTATGATAAGTAAGTTCAGGGGATCTAAAGCACCACATGGTGACTCTAGTTAATCTTGTACTGTGGACTTGAAATCTGCTAAGAGAGTAGATCTTAAGTTCTCTCTCTCTCTCTCTCTCTCTCACACACACACACACACACACACAAGTGGTAACCATGTGAGATGTTGGATATGTTAATTAGCTTGACTGTGGTGATCTAATCCATTCACAATATGTATGTATGACAAAACATCACATTGTACACCTGACACATATGATTTTTATTTTTAAATTGTTTTTAATTAAAATTATGAATAAAAAAGCATTTTGTCCCTTTTTTTGTTTAATGTGATCTTTTTTTATTATGTTATGTTAATCACCATACATTACATCATTAGTTTTTGATGTAGTGTTCCATGACTCATTGTTTGCGTATAACATCCAGTGCTCCATTCAGTACGTGCCCTCTTTAATACCCATCACCAGGCTAACTCATCCCCCCACCCCCTCCCCTCTAGAACCCTCAGTTTGTTTCTCAGAGTCCATAGTCTCTCATGGTTCGTCTCCCCCTCCGATTTCCCCCCCTTCATTTTTCCCTTCCTGTTATCTTCTTCTTTTTTTTTTTAAATATATAATGTATTATTTGTTTCAGAAGTACAGGTCTGTGATTCAACAGTCTTACACAGTTCACAGCACTCACCATAGCACATACCCTCCCCAATGTCTGTCACCCAGCCACCGATCCCTCCCACCCCCGACCACTCCAGCATTTTGTCTCTTTGACAGGTGTATGAACAGTGGCCTCAGAGACAGAAAGTTCTCATAGGATATGCCACTGGTCCAGCCAACTCCCCTTTCTCTGAGTGTATTTTTACCAAGAAATCTTGGTAGATTTCTTCTGATTATATGTTCATCCCTGTCAGTTCCCTGCAGGGAGAGATTATCCTGATAAGATGATTCAAGTGTCAATTCACAAATTATATTTCTAGTTATAAGGTACTATATTGACCTGGTTTATACATCAATTTCACATGAGTTTGTCTATGGTGGAGAAAATGCCCCACAGCATTTCACCTCATGGTGCCTGGCCACATAGGGAATCAGGCCCTGCAAACAGAGAAACAGACTGAAGCCTTCATAAGAAGAATCCTTGACATGCCCTCTCTTCATTGCTCCCCACCAGCTTACTCCCATTGTATGATTGAGGCCACCCAATATCTGCTCCTGAATGCTTTTGTTTGAAACCCTCACTATTGTTCTAAATCAGGTTTCTCAACCTCAGTACTATTGACATTTTAAATCAGATAATTCTTTGGGGAGAGACTATCTATGCATTGTAGGGTGTCTAGCAACATCCTTGGCTTCTCCACCCTAGGTACCAATAGCGCCTCCTAAACTGTGACAACCAAAAATGTCTCCAGACGTTGAAAACCACTATTCTAGGCAAGGACTCTAGAACCAAAGAAATTCTTACTTGTACACTATCCAAGGGAGGTGGTAAGCTAGAAGGAGAATTGACTGCTTCTGCCACAGATTGCTGCATAGGTGGACATTTCTCCCACGTAGCTTTAATCATAGCTATGAGAAGTTTCATCACATTTACTAAAGGGTAAATAATCCCTGAGAAGTGTTGTAACATTTATGAGAGCTAATCTTTACTGGAATAAGAAAGACTATTCTGGGGTTGCAGGGTTTTTTTTTTGTTGTTGTTGTTGTTCTTTTTTTTTTTTTTTGAGGTTTAATTTATATAGAACATTATATTAATACCTCAGGTGTACAACATGATTTGATATTTGTATACATTGCAAATTGTTCACCACAAAAAGTCTAGTTACCATCTGTCATTAAACACAGTCATTAAACAGTTGCAGAAATTTTTTTCTTCTTTTTCTTGCGATGACAACTTTTAAGATTTACTCTCTCTGCAACTTTCAAATAGGTAGTACAGTATTATTAACTATAGTCACCATGTTGTACATTATCTCCCCATGACTTTTTTTATAACTAGGAGTTTGTACCTTTTGATCCGTTTGAGCCATTTTACCCTCACCTCTACCCCCATCCCTCTAGCAACCACCAATATGTTCTCTATGAGTTTGATTTTTTTGTTTTGTTTCATTTTTTAGATTCCACATATAAGTGAGATCATATGGCATTTGTCTTTCTCTGTCTGTCTTATTTCACTTTGTATAATGCCCTCAAGTTCTATCCACGCTGTCACAAATGGCAAGATTCCATTCCTTTTTGCTGAATACTAGTCTCCTGTATGTATGTATATACATATACCACATCTTTATCCATCCATCAGTGGACACTTAGGTTGTTTCCATATCTTGGCTACTATGTATAATGCCGCACTGAACATCAGGGTGAAGATATCTTTCTGAATTTGTGTTTTTGTTTCTTCAGATAAATACCCAGAAGTGAAATTGCTAGATCATATGATAGTAATATTTTCAATCTTTTGAGGAACCTCCACACTGTTTTCCATAGTAGCTGCCCCAACTTACATTCCCTCCAACAGTTCCCAAGAGTTCCCTTTTCTCCACAGCCTCCCCAACATTTGTTATATCTTGTCTTTTTGATAATAGCCATTCTAACACGTGTGAGGTGATGTCTTGTTGTGGTTTTTTAAAATTCCAGTTTAGTTAATATACAATGTTACATTAGTTTCAGGTGTACAATATAGTGATACAACACTTCCATACATCACCAAGTGCTCATCATGACAGTTGAATTCCTTAATCCCCATCACCTATTTTCCCCCATCTCCCCACCCACCTCCCCTCTAGTAACCAGCAGTTTGTTCTCTAGAGTTCAGAGTCTGTTTCTTGGTTTGCCTCTCTCTCTTTCTTTCCCTTTGCTCATTTGTTTTATTTCTTAAATTCCACATATGAGTGAAATTACATGGTATTTGTCTTTCCCTGACTGACTTATTTCACTTAACATTATACTCTCTAGCTCCATCCATGTCATTGCAAATGGCAAGATTTCATTTTTTATGGCTGAATAATATCCCATAATATAATATATATAATATTTTGTATATTCCATATATATATAATTTCATATATATAATATATATATCTCACTTCTTCATTTATTCATCTATTGATGAACACTTGGGCTGCTTCCATAGTTTGGCTATTGTTAATAAAGCTGCTATAAACATAAGGGTGCATATATCCCTTTGAATTAGTGATTTTGTATTTTTTGGGTAAATACCCAATAATGTGATTACTGGCTTGTAGGGTAGTTCTATCTTTAACTCTTTGAGAAACCTCCACTCAGTTTTCCAGAGTGGCTATATCAGCTTGCATTCCCACCAACAGTGCATGAGGATTCCTTTTTCTTTTTTTTTTTTTTTTAAAGATTTTATTTATTTATTTGACAGAGACAGCAAGAGCAGGAACACAAGCAGGGGGAGTGGGAGAGGGAGAAGCAGGCTTCCCGCTGAGCAGGGAGCCTGATGTGGGACTCGACCCCAGGGCTCTGGGATCATGACCTGAGCCGAAGGCAGACGCTTAACAACTGAGCCACCCAAGCGCCTGAGGATTCCTTTTTCTTAGCATCCTCACCAACACCTGTTGTTTCTTGTGTTTTTTATTTTAGCCATGCTGACAGGTATAAAGTGATATCTCATTGTGGTTTGGATTTGCATTTCCTTGATGATGAGTGATGTTGAGCATCTTTTCATGTGTCTGTTGGCCATCTGGGTATCTTCTTTGGAGAAATATCCATTCAGGGACACCTGGGTGGCTTAGTTGGTTAAGTGTCCAACTCGATTTCGGCTCAGGTCATGATCTCAGGGTTGTGAGATTGAGCCCCTGTGTCAGGCTCCACACTGGGCATGGAGTCTTCTTAAGATTCTCTCTCTCCCTCTCCCTCTCCCCCTACCCCTCGCCCTCCCTCCTTCTCTCTTTCCCTCTTAAAAAAAAAAGTCTGTTCATGTCTTCTACTCATTTTTCAATCAGATTTTTTGAGTTTTTTGCTATTGAGTTGTATACATACTTTATATATTTTAGATAGTAAACCCTTATCTGACATATGACTTGCAAACATTTTTTCCCATTCACTAGGTTGTCTTCTCATTTGGGGTTTTTTGTTTGTTTGCTGTGCAGAAACATTTTTTGATATAGTCCCACTTGTTTATTTTTTATTTTGTGGGCTTTGCTTTTGGAGTCAGATCCAAAAAATCATTGCCAAACAAATGTCAAGGTGTTTACTGCTTGTGTTTTCTGCTAGGATTTTCATGGCTTCAGGTTGTACATTCAAGACTTTGATCCCTTTTTAGTAAATGTTTGTGTACGGTATGAGATAGCAGTCTAGTCTCATTCTTTTGCATGTGGCTTCCAGTTTTCCTGATACCATTTATTTACTGTCTTTTCCCCATTGTATATTCTTGCCCCTTTGTCATAGATTAATTGACTATATGGGTGTAGGTTTACTTCTAACCCCATGTCATTTCTACATAAAATGGAAGAGAAAAAGGTGTTACAAATGAGAAGCTGTTACTCAGGCCATGACTATAAACACCAACACATCTCCACAGATGAGATTTGCCCCACTATTATTATTGCTGCTATTCCTTGGTACTTGGAGGGAAGCATTTTTAATAGCTTTATTAATGCTGACTAAGTTTTCTTCCCTAATCCAACTAGCCTTACTGTTTATTAAAAGTATTCAAGAGTATTTATTGTGATACTGGTATGGTGTAAAGGAAACTCATTACCTTTTTGCAATAAAAATCTTGGGGAAAATTAGTTTTCCCCTGCAGTTCTAATAAGATAGGAAAAAAAATAGCTGGTTTCTGCAATAAAGTTTGCTCAGGAAGCTGGCAATGAAAACGGGACTTCAGATACTGGCTATCATAGGGACTGTGCTCCAGAGATCCTGCACATGCACTGTCTTGTCATAAACTCCCTACTCGGAGCTGGAAAGAACTGGGGCTCTTCCCCTGAAATGTATCTCCAGAGCACACATCCAAGAAACAATAAGGTAATAATCCCAGAAGCTGATGTGGTGACCCAGTGCTCGTTTTTCCCTCCATGCTGGTGGCCCTGGGCTGCTTAGTGCTCACAGAGCAGGATTTGACTCCATAGGCTTGGTGCCAGTCCACAAAGCTGAGCCCCAATGCCATCCTTGAGGCTATCCACTGTGAGTCTACAGGAGAAGGACCCACCTTAACTTTCAGGATGGAGAAGCAAAGGCAGGGCCAATGTCTGGGAACCAAAACAGTTGTTGTGAAATTTATCTTTTGTTGCCCTACTGCAGATCAGAAGGAAGGGTGAGAGATTGAAGGACAAATTTATTCAAGCAACCAGGGCTTTTGAGCACATCACGACTGGTGAACGGTGTACGCATACTCTTAATTTTTCTGGCTCAGCACTTTTCCAGGAGCAGAAAGAGCCCAAATGCTCAAAAGCAATTACTCTCTTTAACTTCATATCTAAGCTTAATAACAAACTTTATGGACTCTGTATCTTTCATAAAATAACTAATGTTTAATTAAGCAAATTTTAAAAAATAAAACATAAAACTCAAGGTTTGGTATTATCTAATGAAAACCCTTGACAAGGGGCACCTGGGTGGCTCAGTCCGTTAAGCGTCTGCCTTCAGCTCAGGTCATGATCCTGGGGTCCTGGGATCGAGTCCCACATTGGGCTCCTTGCTCAGCGGGGAGCCTGCTTCTCCCTCTGCCTGTCGCTCCCCCTGCTTGTGCTCTCTCTCTCTCGCTCACTGTCAAATAAATAAATAAAATCTTAAAAAAAAGAAAACCTTTAAAGAAAAATTATGTTGGCCCAAGATCTTTTGATAATGCAGCAATGAAGCAGTCATGACTTTTTCTCTACAGGCTAAGGGATAAGGTTAGAGAGTTCTTCCTCAGAGAATTTAAGTACACAGAAGCTCTGTATGAGCAGCAGAGAGAAGCCCAATCACAACTGTGAGATATGAGCTCTGTTGTACATAAAGCTATATTGTACATACCCAACACCAACACACTGATTAATTTAAACCAAACAGAAAATATCCTGTAGATTGTTTCATTCCTTGCTGACAAAGGAATTAGTTAGTCAAATTTTTCATATTAGCTAGTGGCACATAAAATGTGCTATGCTTGGCTCCTCAGTGGATTTGCTAATGATCATGATGTCACCTAGTTTACCTTCTTTAATGCCCTTTAGAATCTTCCTCAATGATAAAGACTTTTCTGACATTCAGCACCTGACCGATGGTTTTCCAGTTCTAAATTCAGGACACAACCCATCTTGCTTTGAATCCCACTGTGCATCCAAATGCAATCCAAATGCAAATCCAGTTCAGTGTAAATCCAATTCAGCACCCCTGTTCTACTAAAAATTTAACTCATGCAGATGCTCAGAGTATTTTGGCTAATTAAATGTTCTGATTCACTCTGGATTAAGCAGAAAATTCCTTTTGTTTCAATCTGCGCTGTTAAAAACATTGCTAAACTGTGTTAGTTCACATTCTTGCTTAAATACCAAGACTTGTAAGAGCTCTGCACTGGAAAGAATCCTTTTCCATATAGAGAAAGTTCCAATTCAGGTTTCACAAAGGGTCATTCCTTTTCTGAAGTCCTATGTTTGAGTAGGAGTGCTGTCCGGTGATGAAATTTTGAAAGCTGTCACCCAAGACTATATCCAGTTTTAAATATAAACCTAAAGTTTATTCATTCAATCTCCCCACCCCTATGCTAAAATTACACTCTGTCACCTTTTTGTTCTTGTCTTTTCTGGATGCATTTTTGCAGTGAACTTGCCTGAAACGAGGATAGATCAAGTGAGAAAATTTTGGCCTCTTGAGTTTTTGCCTTTGCATCCTGTCCATAAACCCAGGCTTAGATTGATCAGGCATGTGTAAATGAGGGAGTGGATTTTGCTGAAGTTCATGTGGAGACAGATTATCCCATTTTAATTAGTCTGGCAGGTAGGAGAGTTAATTTCTTGTCCCAGCTATTTCTTACTTTTGAGATCAAAACAAGTTATTTAATCTTGATCTGTAAGTTTCCTGATTTATAAAAAGGAAAAGGTTTATGATTATTTCAAGGTCCTTTCGTGCTCTACTCTTTTATAGGCCCATGAATTTCTTCAGCAGTGATCAGTAGAATGATTGCTGATTAAGACAATTTTCCAGGAATGATTTCCATCATTTCAAACCAGCATCTTATCTGACATACAGAACACATTGTGATTTTTATTCCTCTCTTCTAATCTTACATCAGCCAGTGGCATCTTGTCAACAAACTTTTTTGGGGAGCCATTCCACAAATCCAAGTGATCAGAGATAATTTTTCTATAAAGTAAAAGTTGGATCATTCCATCATTCATGTATGAAACATCCTATAAATTTGTCAAAAGCATAATTGCATTTGAAAGGAGCCTATTTGGCAGATTCCACTGAGTGCTGAACTGAGAATCTGAAATCATTTATACCCCTATCTGCCATCAGAATTTGGAAGAATCCATAGACAAATGGAAGTTCCATTTTTAAGCTCCTGATAAGCAAAGATTATTAGAAATTGTCCTGGAGCAAAGATATGAAGTTGTTATAATTTAGTTCATCCCACATGTCTAGAAAAATCATAAATCAGAAGAAAATAAGAAATAACATTATTGTACATTCTGTGCCCATAATGATTCACTTCCATTATCATTTCATTGCTTGGAAGCATAATTTTTAGGTACTTTCATCTCCTATATTCTTGGATCTAAATCTAAGTTGATGATCATAAAGACACCAAGAGAATATCTATATTATACAGAGCAAAATGACTAAATGTTAGAAAGCCCACATCTTTGTGATCACCATGATTGTCTGATTAGTATCTTGGGTTTTTTTGGTTTCAATCCCACAACTTAAAAATGCTTTTGGGTGTGGTTATGTTCACAATGGCACACAACAATTTGTTGGCCAGAATTCAACATCATACTTTTCTGAAGGTTATTAACATTTTTTTCAAAGAAGATTCCTGAAAATAAAATCTCACTCCAATCCTCAGTCACACACACACATGCACACACACACATGCACACACACACTTAATCACTCTTGTATCCACCCTTCAACATCTGAGTAAAGACAACTTTTACCTCAATGAAAATACTACTGGACCATGATTTCAAGTCACTCTACCAAGAAGAAAAAACAAGGACGAGAAAAGCATGAAATGTCTTTCAGATGACTTTCATTTATATTCAGCTTTCTTCTTTATAACACTATACATCCTCTCATTGTGTTTTGCAATTCCCTTAATATATTTTGGAAAGAAGAAGCTCAAATCTCCTTTTTCCATTAATAGATATTTCTTCATTTAGATATCTGTCTGTTTTTTTCTTCACCCTCAAACATGATCTTTTATATAAAAGTGGGTCACAGAAAATTGTTAATGTCAAGCCATTCAAGATCTATTAATCCACCTTCCGGGGCTTAAGAAGCAATAGCTGACATTACCAGGAAGCAATTTCAGGTGAGCTCCACTAGCACTCCTAGTATTCTTCCCTAAGGAAATGTCTTGAGCAGAAGAAAATGGGTAATTTTAAATATTGCACTTGGTTTCAATGGCTTGAAAACCCCAAAGCTTTAGGCTCCGAAGATTAAACAGAAATCAAACTGTATTATATTACATGTTATCTGATTAACAATTTTGCAAACTACTTTTAAGAAATTCTTCAGTCCCAGGGCCATGTGAGGAAACACAATGAGCCCTGAGCTTGGGGTCAGAAAATCTAGGTATGATACTCGATCTGCCACCAACAAGCTGTGGCAGATTGCACACTCTCTACTGGCTGCACTTTTTTCTCTGAAAACTGTGGATTTAAACTAGAAGACCTTTGAGGTCCCATATGACTCTGTGACATTTCTACAACTCTCCCCAGTTTGTGTAGCCCATACACATTTGTTGAATCTGACCTTGTGCCAGGTTCTCGGAGGGGGTAGACTTGGGACTGGGTGAGGCTGAGAGAGAGCCAGAGATGGACTCTGGAGGCAGAGTCACAGCAAGACCCCGTAATACAGCCCTCGTGAAACATTAATCCAGAAGGACTGGTCAGGGGAACAGAGATAATGTGACCAGGAGGAGGGCCAGTAACAGGGAATCTTAATCCAGAGTGAACACTTGCAGAATGCAGTGGAATGTGGCACTCAAGATATTTCTGGGGGCACCTGGGTGGCTCGGTTGGTGGAGCACCCAACTCTTGATTTCAGCTCAGGTCATGAGCCCACATCGGGCTCTGTGCTCAGTGGGGCATGTGCTTGAGATTCTCTCTTTCCCTCTCCCTCTGCCCTTCCCCCCTACTCATGTACTCTCTCTCTCTCTCTCTCTAAAATAATGGATGAATAAATCTTTTTTTAAAAAAAGGGATTTCTGAAGACACTAGAATGTAAAGTCACAGGAAATTTTTATAGAAAGCTATAAAGAGGGTCAGGTCCAGAAAGAAAGGCAGCAAGGAGAGATAAAATCATGGAGGGAGGACAGATTGCCCCCAAACTTATGAGAACACCTTGAAGATGAGTTAGAAAAAAATATAACAGCCTTGAGCTCTTTTGAAGGAGATGAATAATATCAGAAGTCTTGCTTTTAGCCATCAGTTGGTTTAGTGCCCAAACCATATTACCTTCCAATGAAAAGTGCAAGAGAAACATTTGCTTTGGTCTTATTTCTTACTAATGCTAGATCTTCACCTTCCACACGTGTCCTCAGAGGACATTACCAGACTGGTGACATAGAATTTAGAGATTAACAGAACAACTAAATTAGTAAAATGGCATTTTCTTATCACTAGTTTACCCCTCAACATCTAAGATCTCAGCAGCTGAGTCCAACCTTCCCCAGGGCGAGACCCTTGCTCTTCTCTCCCAGATTGCCCCCTTAGACACTGACACCACACTCATTGGCTCTCATTACCAGTGCTGTTTCATCTGAATTCACCCCTAGAAAATGTTCCCTGAGGACAGAAATCTTTCTATCTGATCTAAAGAGTCCCTATGTCTTCTAGAATTGGGGACATCATAGGTTCCTTAATACATATTTGTTGAATAAATTAATGAAAGGATCAATTAATCAATTCAGCTCATTTTATAGATCAACCAACTTAATTTGAAAATATTCCTTTTTTTAAATCTATAATAAATAACCACCCAAATCTCTCCAAAAGCAGGTATTGTCCTGAAGTTGCTTTGCCTAGATTAAGTACAAGTCTGGGACAAGGGCCATTTGCTTATTAAAAGCTTTTTGGAGGGACCCCTGGGGGGCTCAGTCAGTTAAGTGTCCAACTGTTGGTTTCAGCTCAGGTCATGATCTCAGAGTCATGGGATTGAGCCCCATGTCGGGCTCTGGCCTCAGCGTGGAATCTCCTTGAGATTCTCTCTCCCTCTGCCCCTCCCACTCATGCTCTCTCCCTCTTTCTTAAATAAATAAATAAATAAATAAATAAATAAATAAATAAACAAATAAATAAAATCTTTAAAAAAAAAAAAAAAGCTCTTTGGGGCTAGAAACACACGTCCAGTTTGGGCACTTTTCAGTATGAACCAGATGCTTTCTTTGCTAGACAATAATTTCTTTTTTTTTTCCTGCCCTTCATAAGCATTCTGCTTCTCAAATCACTTTCTGTCCACAGCCCTTTATATCTTAGAATGCAGATTTATAAAGGTGGAAAAGATAACGAAACAGAGGTCTAGAAAGATTAGGTTTCAGCAGGTCTGCCCTGGATTTTAACTGCTCAGATAGAAATAGACACTTCGGGTTAAGCTCTGCTTGGAAATTTCAGCTCACTAGTGTCTCTTAAAGCCAAAGAGACCCTAAAGGAAGTGACATAAAACAGGGCTGGTAAAATGGGTTATAGAGGAAACAAGCCCTTTGTTTTCTCTGAACAATGTCCCTTGGAGATAGAATTGGGTATTTTCTAATGTAATTTAGAAAGGTTCTAATAAAAATGTTTTTAAATTATTTTATGGTTTGGTAGTGCACAGTCTCAAATTCTCAGCCATCCTGGAAAACCCAACAACCTAATCCCCAGGGGTTGCAGACAGTGAGCACTCCACCTAATTCCATTGGTTCCTCCTCTTCCTTTCACAAGCCACACCAAGGGGAGAGTTGCAGAAGGGAAGAAACATAGCCCTCATTACACAGAAATTATGTAGACTCATCCAGTAAGTGAGTTCGAAGCAGAATTCCCAGCACTTAGTGCAGTGCTCACAGGGGTAGAGGAGCCAAGGTATGTTCCGGGCATGTGGGGGGAGGAACAGGTGTAGAAGGCAGGGAAACCAGCAATAGTCATTCCTCAATTTTCCCCAACAGGACCTGTTCTGTTGGATATAGCATCTTCCCTGACCCTCACTGAGGAATCCAAAGTTATCAAGGTCCCATGTGAGAGTGGAGGTCTATAGAGAGCAGATGATGAGTGGGGTCCTGGCTCTGGGCCATCCACAGTGGTCATTTCCCCAGTTCCCAAATGCACAGCAAAGTGAAGGATGGACACACTTTGCATACAGCAGAATCCTCACATTAGCTCCTTGACCTGTGAAGTTAGAGCCATCATTAGGAAAAGCCAAGAAGAAGCCCTTGAAACTGGTCCTCCCGCTCTCCCGCCAAGATTGTAAGTAAAAAGCAACACTATCTCTTGGTAGAATGGCAGAGATTAGTGCCACTCTCAAAGACTTCAAGCTTGCAGTAGTGGGGAACCTTATCATACCTCCCCCCAATTAATTCTACAGTATGGTCACTGAAGTAAAGAGATGGGTCATAGTGGTTGATGGTAGACTACTGCAAACCACATCAAGAAGTGACCTAATTGTACTTGCTAGGCAATTTTATCCTTTCTAGAGCAGATCAACACAGCATCTTATACAGAATGTGGATGTGGATCTGATCATTTCATTCTTGTCAATAACCCATCAGGGAAGAGGGCCGGAAGCAGTTCACATTCAATGGGGATGGACAACAACATAAATTCAGTTTTGTCCCAGGGCTGTTAACACTCTTGTTCTCTTTATAATATTCTCTAAAGAGAACTTTATTGTTTAGACATTCCACAGAGTAGAACACTGGCCCACGATGTTGATGACATCATGTTAATTGGACTGACAGGCAGGAAGTGGCAGGTCCCCTGGATGTCCTGATGAGACACATGCAGTCCAGAGAGTGGTAGAAAAACCCTACAAAGATTCAGAGACCTACCACATTGGTGAAGTTTTGGGAGTCCAGTGGTCTAGGACACACCAGGATCTCTCTCTTCCAAGTTAAAGAATAAGTATCACATCTTGCAGCTTCTGACACTAAGAAACACAACTCTGAGTAGACCTCTTCAGATTACAAGGTAGCATGCACCAAACTTAAGAATACTGCTCAACTCATTGATCAGTAGATTCAGAAATCTAACAGTTTTGAATGGAGCCTGCAGATCTCATGGTGTTAGT
The DNA here is from genome assembly GCF_002201575.2 of Neomonachus schauinslandi. Classification (NCBI taxonomy): domain Eukaryota; kingdom Metazoa; phylum Chordata; class Mammalia; order Carnivora; family Phocidae; genus Neomonachus; species Neomonachus schauinslandi. The sequence continues at coordinate 61,714,291 of NC_058408.1, forward strand.
GTTATTTGTAGTAGATAGACACTGAATTAGATATCTGGCAAGTTCCAACAGGAGAGTTTCAGTGCAAGCTCCTAAGATTCTGTAGTAAGACCATTTGAAAGCATCTCCTGGTAGAGTACTGGGTCCTCCTAGAGACTGAGCTCCGACCAGAGACCAAGTGACCACGTGACTAGAGCTTCCCATCATGAGCTGGGTGCTATCAGACCAACCCAGTCATAAAGTCATCTGAGGACAGCAACAATCCATTGTACAGTGGAAGAGGTACATCATGGATTGGGCACAACTAAGCCACATGAGCCGGTGGCCAGGCTCTAGCATCACCTACCCTGTTGCATCAAGACCTCCCCCTCCACTCACATCTATGGCCTATTACTGCAATTCTCTACAACCAGTTGTGAGAGGTGGAAAAATCCTGGGGCTGGTTTACAGAAGGATCTTGATACACTGGCATGAGCTGAAACAAAGATCGCTGCTGGACTATGGTTTCATTCAAGCATGAGCCTGAAACACAGCAATGAGAACAAGCCCTCCCAGTGGACTGGGCTTCAGGAGAGGTATCTGGTCATCCATTTTGTTGAGAGAAAGAAGGGATACGCACACATTCCTGCCTTTAGGAGAAGTGCTTAGTTGGTTTGTCATAGGGTTGTAGTGAGCAAAACAGCAACATTAGAGACAAAGGGGTCTGGAGAAGAGGCACATGGAAGAAGCACATGGGAGTGGGCACAAAGTGAGCTCTACACTGATGCTCACTAGACAGTATCCACTGCAGAAGGGCCACTAAACAACCAGGTGGACAAAAGGACTCATCCAGGAAATGTTAGCAAGCTTGTCTTTGGCAATCCCAGTGCTTGCAAAATGGGCCAGTGCAGAGTACAGCCACAGTGTGACAGATAGAAGCCATGCATGGGCCCCAAACCAAAAGCTCCCTCTCATCAAAGCCTATCTAGCCACTGCCACTGTTGCATATCCAACCTGTGGCGGCACAAGTCAACATTAATAGGGTACTACAATGTCCAATTACCAGAATGGGATCTCATGTAATATTGCCCTGGGCCAAGAGATGTTCTTGTCAGCAAAGGGCATGCAAATGATCATTGCCTATGGTAATCAGTGGTCCTACACTATACTGTATTGCACCATACAGAAGCTGCCGGCCTGGAAGATGATGAAACAGTTATTTGAAGGTGCAGCTGGGGCACGAGCCTGGAGATGACATCCTGTGATGTTGATGCACTGTCCAGAATGCAGGACATACCCTGATCCAGTGGTCCTTACATGGTTCAGTGTTCTATGTATATAGAATACGAGAGTCTACCAAGGGGTGGAAATAGAAGTGGCTCCACTCACCATCACTGCTAATGTCCCACTGGAGACTAACAGGTTCTGAAGGTCTAGGGTACCTTCTTCCCAGAAAAGGAACACCTCTACCTGGTGACACTATAAGGTTCCTCTATACCTAAAGTCATGTCTGCTGTCCGGTGATTTTAGGTTATGTTGGTAGACCAGCAGGCCAAGAAATTTTATCAGCAGGGGTAATCAACCAGTGGTAGAGTTGTTGCTATGTAATGGGGGCAAAGAGGAATATATTTAAAACACAGGTATTCACTAGGAAATCTCTTGGTGTTTTCATGCCCAGTTTTAACTGTGAAGAGATAATTAAAGCAACCATGACTTGACAAGGGTATGATAACCAAGGACTCTGATCCTTCAGGAATGAAAATCTGGACCAGGTAACCAGGCAAGCTGTCTTGACCGGCACAAGTGTTAGCCATGGTGAGGGGAATCTGGAATGTGTGGTAGATCATAGCACCGTGAGCAAACCACCAGGAGATGAACTGCAATAGCCCATCCCCAACTGTGTCTTTATGCACTCCCTCCCTTCCTGCTCTGTTTCCATGACTCACACCTTCAGCGGTCTTCGGAGGACGGCCCACATCACTCTGCTCACACTTGTAGAGAACTGGGAACTTTCTCCCCCAGCCCCACACCTTGTGGTTTACAGGATGGTTACTCAGGGCTACAGGTGAACTCTGGAACGAACAGGGAGACCCTGGGACAGGAGCTTCCGTCCACACATCAAAACCACCAGAACTAATGACCCCCTTCACACTGGTTATCCACCCAAATATGTCAACAGTCCAAGGAAGGGAAGTGCAAGTTATATCCTTTGAAAATTATATGTCTAAAAAACAGAAACTTTCACCACAGAAAAGTTATATATCAATATGACTCAAATTTCTGCCAAAAGGGATAATTAGCCCCAAAATATCCCTTCTTCAGAGACCTTTTCAGAGACAATTAAATAAATGCAAACTATACACAGACAGATCTTTTGCTCAACTTCTTCAAAAAAACACAGGGCAGGACATGGATACCCTTTGTGTCAGATGGACCTGGCGCTCTTTGTCACAGTGGCCAACTCTGGCAGAGCTGTATGTTCTGAAATTTCCTTCTGGGCGCTAAGAGCCCGTGTGCTCTCTGTAAATGTGGGTCTCATTCTGTGGAAGGCACAGCAGTTATCTACAACTTGGTCACATCAAAACCTTTCCATTTCCTTATCTCTAAATTAAACCACTATGGCTATTTTCTATTTTGGAGGTAGGAAGAGAAAAGATGGCTGATCTTTATTTATTTAAAGATATATATACTGGGGCGCCTGGGTGGCTCAGTTGGTTAAGCGACTGCCTTCGGCTCAGGTCATGATCCTGGAGTCCCTGGATCGAGTCCCGCATCGGGCTCCCTGCTCGGCAGGGAGCCTGCTTCTCCCCCTGACCCTCCCCCCTCTCATGTGCTCTCTGTCTCTCTCATTCTCTCTGTCTCAGATAAATAAATAAAATCTTAAAAAAAAAAAAGGATATATATACTGTATGCTTCCAGAAGGACCTGGGGCCAGCTCATGGTTTTGACATGTAGCTCAAAGGCACAATAGGACATTGAAACATAGAGCAAAAAGGAGCCCATGGAAAGGGAAAGAACTCAGGCTAGTAGATGTCACAGCTGAACACACTTCTACTCTTGGAAAATTGTTATGGACCTCACCTTTCTAGCCACTGAAGGCAAAAAGAGAAACAATGTCATGGTTACCTGGCTTTGGTTTCATAAATTTATCTTCAGAAATGTAATTACTCTTGAAACAACAGAATGGAAAGAACCTCTGGAAACAAGTTACCAGGATAGAGAGGGCCCAAGATTTTTAGAATCATTTCTTCAGAACTAAGGAGGGGAAGACAGTGGTGGTAGCTACCCTCTGTTTATTGACCTGGAGGAGCCTGGTCACCCAGGGACAGAGGAAGAAAAACCCAGCACTCCCCAATGTGTGGCCACTGGGACATGGGGAAGACACTGCCCCCAGGCATCAAAAGAGCCAGAAGACTATGGCTCAGCTCCCCAAAGACCAAGAAAGGAAGAGAGAGACTGGCAGAGCTATGATAGAGAAGAAACACCAAAACACAATCTTAGCCTTCCTATGTTTTTTAAACTCTGCTAACAACATTTCTGCAACCAAGTATGTCTTTGAAACTCACTTCACTCATTGATTTATCACCAAAAGCAATAAATGCTTCTTGGAAGAGCTGTCACAATCTCTTCCCCTTCTGTGGGAGCAGCCCCTTCTCAGCTCTGGGACTCCCAACAGCTCCTTCTGTATTCGCTAATGAAGCTGACATAGGCTGGTCGATCACATGAGAAGCTTGGAATGGAACGTTGTAATGGTGGAAGCTGATAGCAGTACTCTGCTGGGAAGGAGACCTCTGAACTCTTGCTCCTAGATACTTTAGAGCTCCCATGGGATTGCTCCTTGATCCAGATGAATCATCTTTTTCTTGGATTCTGTGTGCTCTACCACTTTCTTTCAAATTTTCCTCTCCCTTTTTTTCCCTTTAGTGGCCCAGAATTGATTTCTATTTCTTAACATATAACACAAATGAATCCTTGCATGAGTCTTGCAAATGACACTAAGAGACGTAGGAGAGAAATAGCCAATGGTTATTATGAGTAAGAAATACAATCATACATGATAAAATTAGAAAGGACAGAACAAAAATGGTGGGCAGGTAGATATATGGAATCAGCCAGTGTCATGGCTCCAAATGGAAGGAAACAGGTGCTGTCACTGGTTGAGTTATCTAGAAGCAAATGCTGAGAAAGTTTGGGTGCAAGATGTTTATAAGGGATGAACACCTATGAATGAAGGGACAGGAACCTGGACTGTGCAGAGAGTGAAGTCAAATTATGATGCCCATCCAGAAAATCCTCTCGGCCAGAAGCCCTGGAGCACCAATGCTGAGCCAGACCCTGAAGCAGGTGGACAACTGGAGGCTGCCTTCTGGTCACCCCACAGTCGGGTGACAAGTCCTCCCTAGAAGTGAGACATAGGCAGTGCATCTCTGTGTCTATGAGAGTCCATCCTTGGTGCCATTTGGATTCACTTCTCCATATACATTCAGGGAGCATCTCTTCCAAGTGTCCAGTGGGCCTCTCTTCCTCAGGAAAAACTTGGAAGAGGGCAGCTAGTTAGGGGGAAGAATCGCTCCCCCTCTACTGTAGTTGACCTCAGGGCTGCAACAGACACTCCTCCTCTCCCTCCTCCACTATCCATTCTCGATTACCGTCATCATTCGCTCACATTCCTGCTGGTCTCATCAGCTTACTTGGGCCATGAACCAGACTGTCACCTCTGAAACATGTCCTTCTCAGGCTGAGGTTGCCGTCTCTGTCCATTTGCAATCACAGTTGTGAAAGACAATCCCAAGAAGCGCCCAAGTGGGTCCTCTTGGATCCCTGCATATCCCTCCCTACCCCATAGCACAACAGCAGCACTGCCTCCTCCGGAAGCTCAGGGCCAATGACCCATGCTGAGACAATGACACCTCTTCTTGTCTGTCCTCGACACGAGTTGCCTAAACTGCCCAGACTGCAGCCATACCTCAGAATTCACTGGGAACCTTGCTGTGGGCCTTGGCAATAGTAATCCCCTCTGGGGACAAGCGTCTCCCATCCTTAGAATCCAGAGTTGCAGAGACGGAGAGCAGAGTCATTCTGTGGCTTTCTGGGAGTCATGTAGATGTCATACCAAACAGCGGCCGAAACCCCGGTACTGAGCAGAAAAGCAGCAGCCCCAGGCCTGGAGCCCCTGTTAGGAACCAGGCACTGTGCCCGAATTATCCCATTGGATGCTCAAGACACCCACTGTCACGGGTTCCCTCATTATCTCCATGCTGCTCGTGAGGGCAGTGAGGCTTACAAACGGGAAATTACTTGCTCAGGGTTGCACAGCTAAGACAGGGGAAGCTGGAACACCTTTGCTCTTGTGATTTTGCGGCATCATCTAAAATAATTAAGATGTAGCTACAAAGCCAAAAATAAATGAGCAAACGCATGTTGATGTAAGAATAACTTTATAGTGCTTCGTACATGCTTGCTGCTTGATAAGTGAAGAACAAGTTTGGCTTTATCCTTTCCATTATCAGTTAATTATTCTTCCTACTTTCATGTCTCAGAATGGCCCTGCATCTCTTCTTGTTATCATTATTCAATTAGAACTATGCCCCAGTTTCTGTCCTGCAGAAAATCCTGGAGTGGTGTCTGTTGAGTGTAAGTGTAAGAGAATGATAAGACAGTCTCTTATTCTAAAAATACAGTGAAGCTGGAGAAATAGTCTGTACGTTAATTTTTTTCCTAAAGAAGCTCAAAATGGTATCTCTCTCAGCTTATTAATTCTAGAAGCATCCCTGTGAAGATGGCTGCCGAAGGAGGCTTCTTATGTTTCAGAATGAAGGGCAGGTAGTAAGTGGATGGAAAGAGGAGAACTCAAAACTCCAGAAAGAGCCATCTTATTAGAAACTAAGTGTCTGTGGGTGAAGGAGCTAAAATCAGATCTAATTCAAAGCCATAGTCAGAAGACAATTTCTCTCTTTGGGGAGCAGGTAGGAAAGGGCACGGGTAAAGTATTTTTAGAGATAACTTGTTTTTAATCTAGGAAGGAGAATTTGTGGATAATGAGTATATATTACATTATTATTCCTATGTTCCTGTGTTTTTTTTCAAACTTTTTAATACAAAAAACTTTTTAGAGAAATCTGAAAAGAAAGAGAGAAAGGTAAAGAAGACAAGATTTATTTTTCCACACACAGATATCTCTTCTTCCTAAAGGAAAAATACCTTTTCCTTTAGGAAGGGTACAAGTGAACACACTTCTTCTACTCTTGGAAAATTGTTATGGACCTCACCTTTCTAGCCACTGAAGGCAAAAAGAGAAACAATGTCATGGTTACCTGGCTTTGGTATCATAAATTTATCTTCAGAAATGCAATTACTCTTGAAGCAACAGAATGGAAAGAGCCTCTGGAAACAAGTTACCAGGATACAGAGGGCCAAGATTTTTAGAATCATTTCTTCAGAGCTAAGGAGATAAGGAAAAAATACCTTTCAGAATCAATTCATGAAAATAACCACCTCAACTTTTTTTCATCTCCTACCTTCCACTTCCAAATTTAAAAACGAACATGAAAGGGGCGCCTGGGTGGCTCAGTCAGTAGGCGTCTGCTTTCAGCTCAGGTCATGGGGATCGAGCCCCGCATCAGGCTCCCTGCTCAGCGGGGAGTCAGCTTCTCCCTCTGCAGCTTCCTCCCGCTCCTGCTCTCTCTCTGTCTCTCAAATAAACAAATAAAATCTTTAAAAAATAATTGTTTCAAGTTTAATTTCTAATATGGTAAGGATCAGTAGCTATAATCCATATAAATAAAAACTCTTCAAGATCCACAATTCTTTCTGAAGGTGTAAGGAGACCCTGACACGAGAAAAATTTCCTTAGCCCTAAAAATCCAGAAACTCCAAGTTTTTTCTGCTGAGACCGGCTCCCCCTCTAGGCGGGCATGACCGCCTCTGGCCCTTTAATACAACTTTTCCTCAAGCAATCAATCATGCGGGTCACACTTACTCAGTTTCTCCTCTGCAGCCACGGAGCAGCCAGCCTGCCTCCGTTTCGGCCCATTTCGACTCCTCAGGGTGAGTCAGGTGGAAGTTCACGGTCCCTCAGACTGCTTGGGACACACAGCAGGCTCAGGGCTTGAAAGGAGAGAGCACCTGCAACCTTCCCCACAGGTGAGTGGCGGTGCCTCAGTCCAACAGCGCTCTCCGCAGATTCTCTCCCCTCCATGCCTTCATGCCCACAAGGAGGTGAGGGGTTTCAGAATCCTGCAAATTCTGAACCCTAAAATCTCCCTCTTTTGAACCCCTGTGGTATGTTGCTTATATTCCTCTTGAGGTTTTGAAAGGTGCTTACGATTGTTGACAGTTGTGTACACACCTGGACCAACTAGAATGTAAGCTACTTGACGGTCTCATTTATTCATCCTTTAATCCTCAGCACCTACAAGAGTAACTCTGATCACGTGTCGGTGGAATTCACCAAGGCTAACTCTAAGCTCCTGAGAGATCGTCAGAAGAGAGGGTCGCTCTTAGATGGAATTTGTGCCCATCTTTCTAGCCTCTGTTCTTCTAGATCCCTTCCATACTATTGGTAAGAAAACCCATATCAGGGACTGCCTGGGATGGAAGCCCAATCTTTGTGGCCTGCATGAGTCTCTTGAGCGAAGCTGTATGGAGTTGGGACCATCCTGAGCCTGTTCTCGGGCAGGGACCGCAAGCTCAAGGCACATTATTGACTGCAGCCATGCATGCTCTCCTTCAAGGCACCCCAGAAACAGTGACACCTTTTTCTCCCACTTCGCCCACAGATGTGGGCAGTTCACGGAATCATGAACATCAGGGCAAAGAGGAACTTCAGACACGTTCTGCTCCAACCACTCATGGGCAAATGAGTAATGCACGTTGCTCGGGTCCGCTGGGCTGACCAACAGTGGGGCTCTCACCAGGTCCCACCCTATCAGCTCCACTGATGCTAAGTGTATATGGTTGTACCACAGTCGCTTAGCACAACAGAAACAGGGATCAGTGTGACTAGGAAGAGGCACTTCAAAGGAAGATTTGTGGAGGGAGGGACAGAAACAGGAAGAAAGGAGGGAAGTAAGGAATAAAAGCACGACGCAAAACACTAAAATGATGAATACTGCTTTAAAAGAAACAAAACAAAGCCAAACAAACCCCACCCCGGCACTTCCCCTTTGTTCTTCTGCTCAAATGCTGTGGATTTCATTCTCTATTTCTGCACCGCAAATTACCACAAGCAGCAGCTTAGAACAATTCTCGTTGATTCTCTCTCTATTCCGTAGGTTGGGAGTCCCAGCAGGGCTCAGCCAGCCTCTCAGCTCAGGTGTCAGGGCCATAACCTTGTGTCTATCATTTGGATTGTGTTCTTAATTGGAACTAGGGGTCCTTTTCCAGGCTCACTCAGATAGTTGGGAGAATTCAGTTCACCGTGTTGTGGAACCTAGCCGTTTGTCTCTTCAAGGTCTGCAAGAAAATGTCTGTTCTGTTTTCACTCTCTCTGGCTTCAGGAAATTCCCAGTCCCACCCTTTTTAAGGATTCACCTGATTAGGTCAGGCCCACCCAGAATAATATTTTGAAATTAATCCAGTCAACTGGCCAGTAACCCAATCATGTGAATCATATGCCATCATATTCACTAGATCCACTACACTCAAGGGGAGAGGACTATACAGGCTGTACACACCAGGAGGCAGGAGTTTGAGGGACCCCAGGAAAATTCTGCCTACCACAGTCCACCCTCTGGCCCAATTATTTTTCTTTCTACCAAGTACAAAATACATTCACCTGCTCCCAGGGTTCCCAAGACTCTCATCCCACTATAGCATCCGTTCAAAGCCTAAAAAGTTTTTCCACTTACTGATTTTCAAAAAATGAAAGTGACATTTCTAACCACCTGTAAGTTAAACAAAAGTAGATTTGTTACTTTTTTAAAAAAAGATTTTATTTATTTATTCCAGAAAGAGAGAGAGAGAGCAGGGGGAGGAGCAAAGAGAAAGGGACAACCAGACTCCACACTGAGCACATAGCCCAACTCGGGGCTCCATCTCAGGACCCTGAGATCATGACCTGAGTCGAATGCTTAATTGTGCCACCCATGTGCCCTGATTCATTACTTTTAATAAGAAGGTATTTGTTTCACAGGAATACTACACCTGTCTTCAAAGATTGCTTCTGGTTTACACACCAGAAGTGCTTTATTAATTCTTCCCAGTCATTAGAGACTTGGGTTCCCCAGAATCCCAGAACAACAGGGACTTCAAAGGCTGCTCTCTGAGGGACACACACATCCAGTCTCTGGCCACACGATACCACCAGCTGCTTTAGTAATCTGTGGAACTAAAAGGATGTCACTACAGATGGTCGCTGCCCCTTATTCACTGTCAAAAACAAGTTCCTCCAAATCCTATGATGCAGGGAGGTGAGTTGGCCAATGGACCACACCTGAGGCAGCAGGGAAAGCCTGGACAAGCGGCTGCCATTTGCAACCAGTGTTTAGATTCAAAGCAGGCACGGGAGGGAATGCGGAGTCAGTGATAAAACACCTCCTGGTCTCTATCTTTTCCGGACACCTTTCCCTTATATCTGTCTGGGCTTCACCAGCACTCTTTTCTTTTTTAACATCTTCAATAGCATACCTGACATATAACATTGTATTAGTTCCAGGTGTGTAACAGAATGTTTCAGGATTTGTACACGTTGCCAAACGATCGTCACAATAAATCTAGTTATCACCTGCCACCATACACAGTTACAAAATTCTTTTCTTTAATGAGAACTTTTAAGATTTCCTCTCTTAGCAACTTTCAAATATGCCACAGAGTATAATTACCTCTAATCACCAGGCCATACATTACATCCCCATTACTTACTTATTTTATGATTGGAAGTTTGTACCTTTTGACTCCCTTCACCCATTTGCCCCCCATCCCCCACCTCTGGCAACCACCATTCTGTTCCTCTGTGTGTTCTCAGTATGTTCTGTTCTCTATGAGCACGGCACTTTTTCATTTGCTTGTTTTCTTTAGCCACATATAAGGGAAATCATGTGATATGTCTTTCTCTGACTTATTTCACTTAGCATAATACCCTCTAGGTCCATCCATGCTGTTGCAAATGGCAAGATTCCATTATTTTAATGGTTGCATAAAGTTCCATTATCTATCTGTCTATCACCTCACATTTTCTTTATCTAGTTACCCATGATGGGCACTTCAGTTGTTCCATTATCTTGACTATCGTCAATTTACATTCCCACCAACAGTGCGCAAGAGTTCCCTTTCTCCACATCTTTGCCAACACTTGTTATTTCTTGTCTTTTTCTTTTTCTTTTTTTTTTTTTAGATTTTATTTATTTATTTGAGAGAGAGAGAGCATGAGTGGGGGGAAGGGTAGAGGGAGAGAAAGAGAATCTCAAGCAGTCTCCCCGCTGAGCACAGAGCTGGATGCATGGCTCTATCCCAGGACCCCGAGATCATAATGTGAGAAGTCAGACACTTAACCGACTGAGCCACCCAGGTGCCCCTCGTCTTTTTGATAATAGCCATTCTAATATCTTCATGACCATTACCCTGAACTCTTTGTTAGGTAAATTACTTAAGTCTGTCTCATTAAAGGTTTTTCTCTGAGGTTTTATCTTGTTTGTTTGTTTGGAACATACTCCTCTTTTTATTCATTTTGCTTGCCTCTGTGTGTATGTTTCTACGTACTAACTGAAAGAGCTACCTCTCCCAATCTTGACAGAGTGGCCTCACACAGATGAACCTTATTGTTCAACCTTGCCCTAGCTCTTGGTTGTCTCTAGAACTTCTGTGATTATATAAGTGACCTGATTTCTTTTTATTAGCTTCAGTTTTTGAGGATGTGCCAAAACACACCGGTGTTCCCAAGGGAGGGATCTCAGCCAGCACCTAGATTCAGGCTGATTGGAAGCCAGACCCGCAGGCAGCTTTTAATTTTTTAAATTATTTTATTTATTTATTTATTTGAGAGAGAGAGAGAGCACGAGCAGGGGAAGAGGCAGAGTGAGAGGGAGAAGCAGACTCCCCACTGAGCAGGGAGCCCAACATGGAATTTGATCCCAGGACCCCAGGATCATGACCTGAGCCGAAGACAGATGCTTAACCGACTGAGCCACCCATGCGCCCCTCAGGCAGCAGCTTTTAAAGTATGCAAATATATACAGTGGGCTGAGATTGTAAAGCCTGCTGGCTCCCAGACCAGGAGATATGGAGGTGTCCCCTGTGCAACTGTTGCAAAGATCCGGGCTCAAGACGTGTAGAATCTCTGTTCTGAGAGGTACTGGTGAGCTATAGTGAGGCAGAGGGATAACACAAAGAAGCATCCCCTAGCTTACATTCCCTGAGAGCACCGCTGTAGCTCCTAAATGTGGGGCAAACCTGAAGCCTGCCCCTTAGCCTGAAGGTCCAGGACAAGAAGGTAGGACTTCTTCCCAGAAAGGCTGGGAATATGTTTCAGTCTGCTTTCTGTGCAATGTCCTGGGGATGGGAGCCTGCCAAAAACTGTCTCTCCAACTAACCATCACAGTTTCACTGGACCCAGGAACATGAGCCTCCCTACCCCCCTGGTCACCAGAGCCAGAGGTTCAACGGGTGTCCTCTGGGCTGCTGTTGTAAAAACCAGGGCACCAGACATGAAGAAAAGCTCCCCGCCATCGCATACGAGCACTGTGGGGCATGGCAGAGAAAGAGAACAAGGACAGCACCCCCAGGCCTTCAAGAGAGAGAATCTCCAGATGCTGAGTCCTTCCCAACTGTGTGTCATGCAGCTGGAATGGGGTTTTGGGTGAGACTGTGTCTCAGCCTCTTGGCATCTGGATGTGGGCCTCTTCTCGTTTGAGGTGAAGCAGCTGTTCAGCTAGTTTTCAGGTCTTTTTCAGACGGGATTGTTCCATATGTAGACTGGGTGTGTCCATGGAGGGCATGAATCAGGATCTCCTTATGCCACATCTCCCAGTGCTCCTTCCCAGTGCTTCCTTCTTAAATATTATAGCACCCAGGGAGTTATGCAAGTCTCTACCTAATTTCTTTTCAACCAGTAACATTCTGATATTTTGGTTGTTTAAATATTCATGGCTGCTATTATATATTTATTCTTTAAGATGAATGTTACAACCATTTTTTTAAGAGTGGCAAAAGAGACACCACTAGAGTTGACATCAGGATTGAATGAGATTATCAAGATTTATTAGATTCATTTGTGAAAACTAGGCACCATGAAAACGTTGAGTCTTTCTCTTCAAATAAAGATATGTCTATTTATTCAAATCTTTGTTTATATTCCTGGGAGGAGTTTGTTTTCTTCATATAGATCTCTTTTCTTATTTAAGTTTATTAACAGATATTTTTTGATTTAGTTATTATTTCAAATGGAGTCATTTCTTAAATTTCTAACTAGTTATTGTTACTGGAAACCAGAAACACTGACTTTTTTGTATCCATTTTTAGCCAATTACATTATTGACCTCTCTTATAGTTGGTAAAAGTCTAGTGGGCTCCCTTAGTTCTGCCTCGCATATAATCATACTATCTGCCAAATAACAACGTTAAAATTCTTGTGTTTCTTTCATCTAATTATACTAGCCAGTACTTCCAAAATCAGTGAAAGAGTAGCTAAATGAAAGTCAGGTGGTGATTGGTCTTGTCTCATTAATAATCTGAGATGCACAGTTTTAACGGAGTTGAGAAAATATTTTCTTACTTTATTTTGAAATCATAAGTAAATAATGAAACTTATCAAATATTATTTTGCCATTGGGATAATACATTTTTTCCTTCCATTGAACTATTAATAGAGTGATATACAGTGATTCATTTCTTTTTTTTTAAGATTTATTTATTTATTTTAATGAGAAAGAGAGGGGCAGAGAAAGAGAGAGAGAGAATCTCAAGCAGACTCTGTGCTAAGCGCAGAGTGTGACTCAGGGCTCAATCTCATGACCCCAAGATCATGACCTGAGCCAAAACCAAGAGTCAGACACTTAACCAACTGTGCCACCCAGGTGCCCCATGATTCATTTCTAAATATTGAACCTTTCTTGCATTCCTGGAATGAATTCCATGTGTCACACTGTATTAATCTTTTAATGTACCACTAGATTCTACTGACCAACATTTTGTTTAGGGGTTTTACATCAATATCCAAAAGTATGATTCATTTGTAGCTATCTGCACTATCCTTTGTTTTTGGTAGTAGGTTTCTATGCTGGAATTATACAAATAATAGGGAGAATTTTTTTCCCTATAAACTCTGGAAAGGACTGAATCACTGCAATGATCTGTTCTTTTAAAGTTTGAAGGAATTTAGGGGTAACTGGGTGGCTCAGTGGGTTAAGCATCTGACTCTTGATTTTGGCTCAGGTCATGATCTCAGGGTCGTGGGATTGAGCCCATGTCAGGATCTGTACTCAGCACGGAGTCTGCTTGTCCCTCTCCCTACCCACCCCTTGCTCTCTCTCTCTCCCTCTGACTCTCTCTCTAAAATAAATAAACAAAATCTTTTTAAAAAATAAAGTAAGTTTGAAGGAATTTACTTATGAAGTTATAGAAGCCTCGTGCTTTCTGGAATGGTAGATCTTTTTTTTTGTTTAAAGATTTTATTTATTTGAGAGAGAGAGAGCAAGGTGGGGGGGCAGAGGGAGAGAGACAAGCAGACTCCATGCTGAGCACAGAGCCCGACTCAGGGCTCGATCCCAGGACACTGACCTGAGCCAAAACCAAGAGTAGGATGCTCAACTGACTGAGCCACGCAGGTGCCCCCATGGCATGGTAGATCTTGACAATTTCAAAATGTTTTTCACAATATCTGGTTTATTTGTGTGCAGTAAAGAATGCACTCAGCAGGCATAAGTTATCTAAACCCTGCACATTCCAAAGGTCTTCAGGACTAACGCTTGACCAGCTCCTGGGACATAACCTCTCAGCCCTTTGGATATCCTGCCTAAAAAGAATGTGTCTGGACATCTGAGCTCTCAGGCCATGCTACAGAGTTTATGTTAGCAATGCGATTTAAGGTGAATGCCTATTTTGTCCTGCACCATGCTGTGTCAGTTTGACCTCCGAAGGGTCTGAAAACTAAGTATGAAGGTCAGTCCCAGGGGCACTCCAGGCCTGCATGACTGAGTCTCGATGAAAACTCTCGACACCAAGGTTCAGGTGAACATCCCTAGTTGGCAACACTCTGCCTGCCTGTGCCATCCCACACAGCTGTTGTCCACAGGAGTCCCTGGGAGAGGACAAGCTGACAAGTGGTTTCTCTTAGACTCCATCCCATTCACCTTCTTCCTGTGCTGATTTTAATCTGTGTCTTTTCATTGCAATAAACAGTGTTTCTGAGTTCTGTGAGTTCTTTCAGTAAAATCATCAATCTGAAGCTGGTCTTAGAGACACCTGACACATTTGGTTTTGAATTTCTTCTTGAGCCAATTTTGCTTATTTCTAATTTCCTCAAAAATCTTCCTTCTCATTCAGTTACAGACTTAAGAGCAGAACATTTCTTATAATTATTGTAATTTCTTTTGTGATGACTACAATATTTCTTCCCTTAATCCTACTTGTGTATATTTGTGTTTTTTTCTCTATTTTTAAGATTAAGGTCGGTAGTGTTTTAACTACTTTTATGGTTGCTTTATATTGTTCTTGAGATTACTTCTTAAATCTGGGCTGGTTTATTTTATAATTCATTAATTTCTGCATTTATCTACATTATTTTCTTACTTCTACTCTACTAATGTTTGTTAGTCTTTTTCTTAATTGGTGAATTCAATGCTTAATAAACTGACTTCTACTCCTTTTTTTCAAACAAGTGTTCAAGGCTCTGCATCTATAGGTTTTGATATTCAGCATTCCCATTCTCATTATTTTCTAGTTCTCTGGGAATTGCAACTTTTATGTCTTCTTTGATCCAAGAGTTATTTAGGAAAGGGTGTTCAAATTTGTGACAGGAGTTGTGAACTCTACTTTCACTGTTTCTTTCTAATTCTAATTAATTCAGTTCAGGGTGTATAGCCTGTACATTTTTACTCTGAAGAACTTATTAACTTATTTTATGTCATATATGGTAAGTGTTTGTAAACATTTCATCAGTGTAGAAAAGAATTTGTATTTTCTGTTTGCAACACATGAGGTTTGACATATAGCTTTAAAGTCGGCATCGAGACTCATACCACTCATATGTCATATTTCCCTTTATGTGATCCACCAAGTCCAGCATTGGGGGGGAGGGGCGGAGTGGGATGTTAAGAACAACCACAATTATTGTGCTGCTACCAGTTTTCACTTCTATTTCCAAAGACATTTGCTTTTTGTATTTCAAAACCTTATTTGTCTTTTAGATTTATGTTATTTTAATAGCCTCATTGAGGACTGAACCCTCATTGTCAATGACCCTCCAACTATTTAATATCCTCATATTTTTCTGGCAAACTTTTGTTCACTGTTTCCTTCCAAAGTTTCTGAGTCACTTCATTTTAGCTATGTCTCTTTTAGACAACAGATTGCTGAATGACTGTTTTTAAATCCATTCTCAGAGCCTTTTCCTTTCAACAGCTAAATTCTGCCAATCTAAATAAATAAATAAGATTTATTTATTCATTTGAGAGAGAGAGATGGAGCACGCGAGTGGGAGGAGGGGCAGAGGGAGAGAAAGAGAATCTCAAGTAGATAACCCGCTGAGCACAGAGCCCTTCGTGGAGCTCAACCCCACAACCCTGAGATCATGACCTGAGGTGAAATCAAGAGTTGGAACCTTAACTGACTGAGCCACCCAGGTGCCCCCTGAGTACCTCAACTTTTAACACAGGAGTAAAAGCAATGGAATAATTAACACAGAATCCAGGAGAATAATTAACACAGAATCCAGGAGAATAATTGTTTTGGGGGGCTAGGCAGCTGGATGGGATAGAGTAGAACACACAGGTAGATGCAAATGATGGCTACTTGTTTAAGATTCTGTGTTGGGTGGTGGGCTCCCGGCACTCATTGTACTCTTACACTTTATAGCTTACATATATAGTATATTTATAGTTCTGCACATACCAAGTGTTATTTAAAACCTAAAAGTAGGGGTGCCTGGATGGCTCAGTTGGTTAGGTGTCTGCCTTGGGCTCAGGTCATGATCCCAGAGTCAGGCTCCCTGCTCAGCGGGGAGCATGCTTCTCCTTCTGCCTCTGCCCTTCCCTCCTGCTCATGCTCTGTCTCTGTCTCTCAGATAAAGAAATAAAATCTTAAAAAAAAGAAAAGATTTAAAAAAAAAACTAAGTCTAATTATCAAAAAAATTCATAAGTATTGACCTCCTCCACTCTCTTACTTGTTTTTTCTGTCAGCCCTGCCCTGCCCCCAATTCTCAGCATACCATTTTCTATTGTCATCCTCTTGACTTCATATCCTGTTTGTTTTAGGTGAACTACTACTTTGAAACTATGTAACTTGTGGCACCCATACCGTGATGTCAACATTACTAAAAGATACTTAGAAATCATATAAACCAATTCCAAAGGATAAAATACAAAAATGAGACAATTTTATGTTAGTGTTGTGGGATTATGTAAGACAATTTTTCCCTGAAATTGTTCTTTGCTACCTTGTCATTTGACTTAAAATGTCAGAAAGAAACCATAAGTGTAAGTATAGGCTTCTTACAAAAGCAGTGATGAAAATATCATACTACCATTTTTTTTTTTACATTTTGTATATTGTATTATACTCGGAGATGTTTTAAATTTTCAGAAGAAAATAGTCAACAGGTTCTTTAGATGAATGGCTCTAGCAGATTACAAAAGCCTAAAGTTGTTGGCAAACTTGCACCTACAAAGGTACTTTGATGCTAATTAGCTACTTAAATATGCAAAAACAGGTGAAGTGAGAGAAAGGTACAGAAGAGAAAGTCAGACCTGTACAAATAGTAACAACATACAGGAATGCAGATATTGCAGAGCTGCAGGGTTAAAATATCTCCTAATAGAACAAAGGGGAAGAAACACTTTGAAGTCTTTGTTCTTGTAAGTATGGAAAACCCATAAATTTGAAAGAGCCTATCTAGCAAAACATTGCATTTTTAAAAACTAGTTTACGTTTTACCAATCAATTTCAAATTAGCATACAAGTGTTCCTACCTAGAGTGGAAATAATTCCAGTCGAAAGCAAAAACACTTGACATTTTAGTTGGCCAGAGGAGCCCGTCATGGGTAAACATGTAGGTTCCTTTGGGATATTTGAGGTTATGAAAAACAGCCCCAGACCCTCCAGTCCAAGGCTGGAAACAGAGATGACAGCAGACTTTGCAAATCACACTTCTATCAGCAACAGCAAATGTTACACAGACTCAGACCACTGGGAGAGCTGAGTGCAGGTGGCTGGCATTATTTTTACCTGAACCCACTGTTCAAATACTGGTGGCTCTCTGAGGGTTGCCAAAATAACCTAAAGCCTCCTTATAGAGAAAGCTTAGGTCATTTTGTCAATGTGTTCAATGTAAGAAACCTAAAACTGTCTGCTGGGCTTCTTCACCTTCCTTGAGACTCAGTCACATTCTTTTTCTTCCCAAAATAACTCTGTTCCAGAACAGGGCAGAAGAGAGCAGGGCATCAGGACTTCAGTTGGGCTCTTTCTCACATCTTTCTTCCCCTCCCAAAGGGCAGGAATGCAACAAAGCTCTGAAGTTTCTAATGCAGCTTTTGACTATGCTACTGCATACCTCAGTTCTTCCATGCCTCGGTTCTTCCATGCCTCGGTTGTGGAAACGCTGCCCCATTTCTGACATCCCTCACACCTCTGTGCACCCCCTTGGTTCCCAGCTGTCTGTCTCCATGGCATCTGCACAGCACTGACTCTCGGAGTACCTATCAGACACAAGGCAGGTGCTGGGAACAGACAGGGGGTTGTAAGGTGCATAATATACAAAATTAAACCACCTCAACATAAAGTAGATAACAAGGAGGGGACTGAAGACAGTGCTTTTGGGCTCAGAGAAGGAGGAAGAGATTGTTTTGTGGGAATCTAGCAAAGCTCCATGTAGCAAGCTGTATTCTAGAATGAGAAGGACTGGAAGGACTCAGAGAAATAGGACACTAATGGATGTTTTCCAAGGAGAGGATTTAAAAGCATAATGATGCTCAGGAGATGACTAGGAAGGAATGTGTAGCCCAACTTAGCTAACATGTAGTGAGCTCAATGGCAAAAACTGAGGAGGGTTGTAGCGTAGAGTTTGTAGCGGCCTATATTTTCTGTATCTTCCAAGGAACACATGTAGGCAGTTGGTCCCATGGAAATCCAAAACTACTTTTCCCCTTTATCTAAACAGTGCCACTTCTCTAGGGTCCAATTTTGGTTGTCCTCTCCAAAAGAAACAATTATAGAAATGACTAGTCAGCTTGTAGGGGTACTGCATGCCTCTCTCTCTCAAAGGACTTGACTTAATCTGGCTTAGCACTCTTTCCTCTGGTTTTTCTCCAGCTCTGATGGCTTACATCTACCTCTTTAATGCAATAGCCAGGGCTGTCCTCCAGAATGATTATATTATGAACTGCCATCAAAACCAAAATCGGAAGACAGCCCAGTCATAAGGAAGAGCAATGGCGCAAGTTGACCTGTAGAAACATTCAACAAACACAAGAACAGAATGTCATTCAATGTGATGGAAAGTTGTGTCCTGGAAGATCCACCAGTTTGGCATAGAAGTCAACCTTCCCTCAGTAAAGGGAAAAATAACTTCTACTCTGGGGTCTACATTTGATGGCAGAGGGCTGGGAAGGGGATATGAATGGATAACAATAAAAGTAGGTGCTTGAGCCATGACAGGAAGGAAGGGATAATTTAATGAGAAGCATGTGAATGGACACAAGTGTACAAGCATCTGATTGGCTGAGAGAAAAATATGATTTGTGTTTATTGTCCTATAAACAGTTGGTTAAGCATCTGACTCTTGATTTTGGCTAGGGTCATGATCTCAGGGTCGTGAGATCAAACCCTACATCAGGCTCTGTGCTCAGCAAGGAGTCTGCTTGAGATTCTCTCTGCCTCTCCCTCTACCCCTCCCCTTCTCATGGGCTCACGCTCTCTTTTTCTCTCAAAAAAAAGAAATCAAAAAATAAATTTTTTACATCACAAAAAGTCTCGAAAGAATCTACTTGTAGAACATTAATTCCATTTCTTTCTCTTGAAAGACACAGAAACTAGCCAGACTCTTCCCATGTATTCATCTATTGGAAAAAGTATTAATAATAGGGCAACTTTTTTTTTTTAATTTTCTCTAAAGAACGATACAAGGGATGCTGACAGCTTTCTAAGAACGCTTTCCTACAGTAAGAATGGTGGTGACTCATTCATTTATCCATTCCACAAGGATTTATAGAGCCTACATTTTGCTAGGCATTAAATATGTAAAATTAAATAAAAAACATCTCTTCTCAACTGTAGAGTGGGAAAATGCTTCCACAGTCAGAAGGCTGTGTGAGCCAGAGAGCTCAGCAGTGTGATGAAAACATGTATAAGATGCTCTGGGAGCATGAAAAATATTTCATCTGTGCTGGAGAGAAAATGGTGTGCTGAGGTTTCCAGATGTGGTACATCCTAGGCCAAGGGTTAAATGGTGAGTGGAAATGATCCAAGCAAAGAGCAAAAGAAAGTACTTTCTGGGCAAATGCTTACAAAAGAGCCCACAACACCATCATGAAACTGCCAGTGGTTGAGTGAAAAAATGGGGCAAAGACAGAGGGAACTGGTGGACTGGAGGCCCCTGCACCAACAGGCCTTACACATGACCACCAGGAGTCCAGACTTGGCTAAAGGCAACAAGGAACCAACAAACAACTTCAAAAAGGTGAACCTCACATTCATAATTGCCTCTCATCCATCAAATTTGTGAAACATGGAGACAATGATCAGGGAAAGGCAAAAGCATATTTGGAAAAACATGGTAGGAAGCAAATTATAATCCTAACAAGAGCTGAACCAAAGTCTTGGCAGTGAAGATAGAGAGGAGGATACATTTGAGAACTGGGGGAGCACAGCTGGAGGACTTGGTCTGAATATGGAGAGTAGAGGAAAGGGTTTGGGATTGGGGAAATTGGGATGGTGGTGTGACTTGTCACACACAAGGGTCCTCCATACAATTACTGGTGGACTTCTCAGCAGAAGTTTTTCAGGCCAAGGGCAGTGGGGATGATCCACTTAAAGTGCCAAAAGAAGAGAACTGTTCAGCAAGAACTCCATATCTGCAAAACTGTCAAAATGAAGACAGAATTAAAACATTCCCAGTCAAACAAAAGCCAAGGGAGTCTGTTATCACGAAACCCGCCCTACAAGAAAGTCCTTCAGGTTGGGGTGAATGGCAAATTATTATTTAATGGGTACAGTTTCTACTTCAGATGATGAACATGTTCTGGAAATGGACAACAGTGATGGTTGCACAACACTGTGACTATATTTAATACCACTGACTTGTACACCGAGAGACAGCTACAACAGCAAATTTTAATGTATGTGTATTTTACCACAATAAAACAAAGAAAAGGAAAAAAACACAGAATGGTGCTTATTTATTAAAAGATTTATTTATTTAGGGGCACCTGGGTGGCTCAGTCGTTAAGCCTCTGCCTTCAGCTCAGGTCATGATCCCAGGGTCCTGGGATCGAGCCCCGCATTGGGCTCCCTGCTCCATGGGAAGCCTGCTTCTCCCTCTCACACTCCCCCTGCTTGTGTTCCCTCTCTCGCTGTCTCTCTCTCTGTCAAATAAATAAATAAAATCTTTTAAAAAAAGATTTTATTTATTTATCTTAGAGGGGGAGGGACAAAGAGAGAGGGAGAGAATCTCCATGCAGACTCCCCACTGAGCAAGGAGCCCATCATGGGGCTCAATCCCAGGACCCCAAAATCATGACCTGAGCCAACATCAAGAGTCAGATGCTTAACCAACTGAGCAACCCAGGTGCCCCGAAATTGGTGCTTATTACCTTCACTTAAACCATGACTGGCATACAAGTCAACCAGTTGACTTTCTTAATTCAATCAAATTAGCCATCATTCATTTTTTTTTAAATCTATAAATGGGCTGAATCATCAGCTAAGTCAAAATACCCCACCCAGTATTTCTGTGTGCACAAAGTCTGCAGGTGGAATAAGGTGCCATCAATATCGAGGAACAAAAGTCTTCCAATAACATTACTCTCAAGAATCCATGGCGCTGTAAGATTTACATCTCCAAATCAGCCACATCTTACTTTTAATCACTTTCTACAGCACTACTGACAAATTGCAGCCCACTGTGAGAGCTACAAATGTCAGTTCTTTGTCGCTTGGCTTTAGGAGTCTCCCCTAGGGCTGTTCCCTCCTGTTCGCCTCACTGTCAATACTTTAGAGGTAATCTGAGGTCATGGGTATCTTTAGTTCTTTAGGGCCTCATGCTCCCTCAGTGGATATAGCTTGCTTTATGAAGGGATGGTTATCAACTATCACACGGCACCAAGAAGGCAGGTAAGGATTCAAGCAAGTGAAATGTGTTTCCCAGGGGAAGGAGCATGAACCCCACTGGAGGGCCCACTGGGAAAGACATCGGTGAGGAAGTACCTGAGATATCAAATACCTAACCAGGACTCAAATGCTGGTTCTACGACCTACTGCTGTGAACATGAGAATATGTTCAACTTTAGGGACAAAAATAACCCTAGAGGTCACACTCGGTTCAAACTCAGCTTCACTGCAGATGTCCCCTCCCAGCATTCCCAACAGGAATGAACCCATTCTCAAACATTGGGTGCCTACTGGAACCACACACTGGTCGAGGGGCTGAGGATTCAATGATGATCAAAAGAAAGTCCCTGCTTGCATGGAGCTTATATTCTAGGGGGGACAATGGAAACTAGCAAATAAATACATACCACGTCAGGTGGTGATGAGCACAGGGAGGTAAAGAAGGATAAATTGACAGAGGATGATAGGAAGTGGTAAGCAGAGCAGACAGAGGAAAATGCACTGAGCCACACAGACACATTGGAACGGCTACTGAGGAGTCTAGCTAAAGCAGGTACACTTCTAAATTCTCAACACAGATTAACTCTTTCAATCCTCATCAAAATCATATTCTGTGGGTGCTGTGGTTAGCCTCATTTTGCAGATGGGGAAGCTGCAAGCACATAAGAGCTAAATGACTTGCCTAGCAAGTGGCAGGGGTGAGACTTGAACCCAGGCATGCTGGCCTGAGACGGTGTGTTTACCCCTCACACCACACCAACCGCAGGATGGAGCGTCTCAGCTGGAGGGAAAGTCTGGGGCCCTGCAGTGAGGAGAGGGCTTACCATGTCTCAGGAGCAGCCACAAAGTGAGACAGGAAAGAGTTATCCAGGAGGCAGCAGGGTCCAATCCTGTAGGATCTTGAGGACCATCGCTGGACTTGGGAGTACTAACAGCAAGTCCAACACCACTGGAGATCTTCAGCAGAAAAGAACATGATCTGTCCAAGGTTCTTAAAAGTTCCCTCTGGTTGTTGGGTGGAGAGTAATCCTTAAGGTGAGTGTATTAGTTTTGCATTGCTGCTATAACAAAGTACCAAAAATTTAGTGGCTTAAGACAACACAAATTTGTTATCTTACAATTCTGTAGGTTAAAAGTTTGACACTGGTCTCACTAGGCTAAAATCAGAGTGTGGGCAGTGCTGCATTCCTTTATGGAAAGCTCTAGGGGGCAATCAATTTTCTTGCCTCTTCTGGCTTCTAGAGGCCACCCAAATTTCTGAGTTCCTGGTGCCCTTCTTCCATCTTCAGAGACAACAATAGTGGTTGTAGTCCCCATATCTCATCATTCCTGCCCTTCTGCATCCCTCTTTCACTTTTTTTTTTTTTTTAAGAGAGAGAGTGTGCATACATATGTGAGCAGGTAGGAAGGGGCAGAGGGAGACAGAGAATCTCCAAGTGGCTTGATCTCACGACCCTGGGATCATGACCTGAGCCAAAATCAAGAGTCAGATGCTCAACTGACTGAACCACCCAGGCGCCCCTCCTTCTTCGACTTTTAAGGACCCATGTGATTACATTGGATCCATCCAAAAAGTCCAGGATGATCTTCTCATCTCAAGGTCCTCAACTTAATCACATCTGCAAGATCCATTTTGCCATGTAGGGTAACATAGCCACAACTTTCAGAGATTGCAAGCTATTGCAATAGTGCAAGTAACTAATGTCTGAACAATTATCTTGGACATTTATCCTTAAACAAAGCACATTCTGCATTTTACATATACTATTTCACTGAAATCTTTTAACAATAGTCCAAATAGATATCATCATCATCCCTGCTTTACAGCTGAAGAAATTAAGAGTTGCACCTTGTCCAGAAATGCACAGCATTGGAGAACGCTAGACTTCACACACAGGCCTGCTTGATGCTACAGCCCTGCACCTTTCCTACCACATTATTCCACTGCAGTGACAGAAGCAAGGACAAAATAACACTATAAACAATCATTTTAAAAGGTTTTTGAAACCTGTTACGGGATGGGAAGTAGGAGAGCATGCATGGTGAGAAGCAGGAGAGCCAACAATCTTCACCAAGCAGTCATTTTCTGAGCAAGGATTTGAAGGGCAATATAAGGATCCACACAAGGAAATCAACCTGGTTCCCAGCACAGTACACTTCCAGACGATTCTGCTGCCATGTTGAAAACATTACATACAGGTATCGTTATTGGTGTTAACACTCTAATGGTAATAGACCACAGAGCCGTGTCCTCCCTCGTGCTCTCTTAGGAGGACTACTTGTGCAGTCTCTGGTCACAGCCAGAGAGGGAACTAAGTGCTCCCAGGGCCAGCACCCAGCTAGCACCCTGGGCAGCCTCTTTCTTGGGTGGGAAGCTCAGGGTGGGTGGGAATGTGGAAATTCACCACCTTCTCCCCAGGGTAACCTCAATGTTGGGAGCCAGTTCCCTCTTCCAAGCTTGACTCAAACCCAAGTATAAACAAACCTTCCAGAAGATGTCTGCTCTCAACTCTAAGAATACCCAACTAACTAACAGAAAGCTGGGAGCCACGCAGCTCAGTTGTGTGTCTTCAGAGAAGCCGAAGCTCAGGCTCATTGGGGATACAACGGACTGGTCTGGTGTTGTCTTGTTGGCTGGCCTGGAAGAGTGAAAGGACAGGTGATCGCTTCATGGAAGGCTGTGCTGGAGAGGACAGAGCCCTGTCACCTTAGGAGAGCAGGAGCCAGCAGCCCGGGGCATCAATTCACACAATTCAGTTACAGGAGATTCCTTCCTTGAGGGAGAGCTGCGGAAAGGTGTTTTAACTCTTCATTGTTACTACTTACCCAGTTTCCATGGAGACCAAGATAAAGCTGTGGCAGTCACAGATTTTCCTTGTGAAAGGCAGAGTGATGTCATGGCGCCTGAGGAGACCCTCACGCCTCGGTCCCCCTCCTCAGTGCACTGCCCATCCCGCCCCTCCCAGGGAACCCGGTGCCGGAAGCTGCATCTAGAAAGTTCTGTCCTTCCTTCCACGGCCCCTCTCACCTTGCAAGTGAATGTTGCTCTAAGTAAAGCAAAATTAAAATTACATTAACTGGATCAATTTTACTGCTCCCCTTTATGTTGTTCGTTTTTCGAACGCCCCTCTGAAATGCAAACATAAAGAACACCAGGAAGAAAGGAAATGATAGGGTTCCCTCGGTACCCGGGGTTTCTTAAATGCCCTTTCCTTTCTGTGTTGGAAGCAAATTGTGGTTCGAGTGGGAAGCACGGCCTTTGGGGCTCTTGGTGCCCTGTTCACTCCGCCTTGGGCCTCACACTCATGAACCCCCGTGCACCTGCGACACGGGACCCCCTCGGCTCTGCAGATCAGCGCACGGCAGGGAGCGCGGGGCACAGAACCGCAGGCCACCAATCGTGCATTTCCGCTCCGCCCCTGCGCATGCTCCCTGGCCCCAGCAGCCTTCACTCACGAAACACACGTTCACGGATGAAATTACTCCGCATTTCGAAATGAGGGCAGCAGAGCATTAAACCCCGCGTGTAGAGCCCTTTAGCGCCCAGGGGTGCGCGGGAGGGCGCCAGCCCGTGAAAGTGGCCCTGAGTTGGCGATCTGGGCTCTCCCTCCGATGCTTCACGTGGGCGAGGCAAGTTCCCATGGAAGCTTCTGTCTCCTCCTCCATAAATTGAGCGCAGAGTATAGCTTCTAGGCGGCTGCTTCCGGCCTTAGGACCAACCCCGGCCCTGAACGCTGGTTTAGAGGGCCCAGCGCAGAGGATTTGAGGCTGCCACTGCCCAGAAATAGCCTTGAGCAGCTTTACCAGCTAGACACGGAAGCACCTCGTAATATCTGGGCCTCCCTTCCCCTCCATAGATGACCCTCCCCGCCATCCACCTCCCACCGCAGCTCGGCTGGACAGACTTGCCTGCCTTAAGGCCCCTGTGGGACATGTGTTGAAAATGGGATCCCGGGCCCCCCCACCCCCACCCACGGAACAGGACGCGGCTCTGAGTAGGCAAAGGCTCAGTGGCAGAGATGAGGCTAGCCTGTCAGCGGGACAGTAAGGGGGCTGCCTGCCTAAGGAGGAGGTCCAAGTGACCTCACTGTGGGTCACAAAGAAAAGAACAAACCACACCGTTCCCCACACAAGCCTGAAGCAGCGTCAGAGTCTGACAGGGGTTTTACTTTCAATTAAAACAAAACTCCAGTGAAGTTTCTTCCAGATAAGCCTGCTACACGATCTAATTGCTGGATTTCTTTCCCCCCGGTTGATCTGTAATGTAGGCGAAAGCTGCTCTGGCTTAAACGGACTAGTGGATGCGGGCAAAACCTTACCTTCTTCGGTGGAGCAGAGTCAATAAAGTGGGTCCTTTGGTTTCTTCGTCTAAAGACAAAGGCTGATGGACCGAGTGTTTCACTTGGAAACCAGTTGGAGAGACCTCATGTAGACACAGCTTAAGACTGTTCTTTGCTACTGTCCCTTCGAAGTCGACTGGTAATGCCTCTAGAGGACTGACTGAAACCCCTTTCCAAGAAATCAATACCAAAAAATGAAAGAACGGGGGCAGAGTAGAATGCACCCTCGCCCCCATCCCCGCACAGCTCCGGATCAAGGACAGATGGACGTGATACCTGCCCAGAGCCTTCCGCAGGATCGGCAGCACCCCACCTTCCCCAGATAATGACTCTTTCTAAACTCATGTAGCAGAAACCCGGTCAGAATACTTCATACCAATTTGGCAATACTGTGTTTGTTCCTTAAACTGAAAAAGAGCTCTGCCCAAGTGTGTTTTATGAGTTAAGGAAGGGGTAGGTAAGTTATAGAAATTTTGTAGGTAGGGGAAAAAAACCAAACCCCCAGGGAGTCTTCTTTGTAAGCATTTTGATGACAAAACTCTTAGAGGAGACTGAAGGTAAAGCTCATCCATGAAAACTTATTTATGCTATTACTAGCACAAATTTACCTTTTGCATGGAATGGTAACTCCCCGTTGCACCCCTGCGCTTTCTCTTGGAGAAGAGAAAATCAGTAGTTAGCTGTCACAGTTACAGCCATAATTTTGCTCATTCACGCTACCAGGTTTGACCTTCATTCACCTAGTTACTGACTTAGAGCAGAAATTTATTGGAAGCAGAAATTCACAATAAAAAGAGAAGCTTGTTTTTATAGCCCAATTTTATCATATTCCCCAAAGAATGAAAGTTATTATCTCAGTAAATTTCTGCACTTTGCTTTCAGTATTAAATATTAAATAAGGGGTGCCTGGGTGGCTCAGCCGGTTAAGCGGCTGCCTTCAGCTCAGGTCATGATCCCAGGGTCCTGGGATCGAGCCCCGCATCGGGCTCCCTGCTCAGCGGGGAGCCTGCTTCTCCCTCTCCCACTCCCCCTGCTTGTGTTCCCTCTCTCGCTGTGTCTCTCTCTGTCAAATAAATAAATAAAATCTTTAAATAAATAAATAAATAAATAAATAAATATTAAATAAATATTATAAATTTACAAATACTGACTTTGGCAGAAACCTCCACAGCCTCATACTGAGCATATATTCAAATCTGCTAATTTTGCTATGAATTTGTTCTTTTGGAGAGTTATGTTACATAACCGCATTTTCTCTGTTTCTGGGTTTATAGTAGCAGCTTATGTCCTTAAAATAATTCAGGTTTAAGATACTGTGCCAACAGCTGTTGGATTACTTCACCCCAAATCTTACCCCAGTTTCCTATTCTTGCATTGCTTTCTAAGTGATAAAGAGGGCCCATTCTTCCAACAAGTAAGTATTGAGCACTTACTGTGTGGCAGGTGCAATTTTAAACATTGTAGGATACACAGGGATGAACAAAACAGATTAAAGTCTGTTACATTCTAGTGAGGAAGGGTGAAATAAACAAGTAAATGGAGCTGTTAATTTCAGATAGTCATAAACGTTTTGAAGAAAATAATACAGGGTGATCCCAGCTTTGATTCTCAAATGTGTTATGTGATGATATGCATAAAACTGGGTACCATCGCAGGAGAAGAGCTCCTATGGGCAAAGGAAACAGCCCGTACCAGAGCCCTGAGGCAGAAAAGCCATTGGCAAGTTTGGGAAACAAAGACTCATGAGCTGGGGGATGGTGAGCAAGAGAAAGAATGGAAGAGAAAGAGGGGAAAAGTAGCCAGAGGCCAGCTCACCCAGGAGCCTGTAAATCACTGCAAGGACTTTAGATTGAAGGATTGCAATGGGGAGCCGCTGGAGGGTTTTCAGCAAGAGAGTGACATGATCTGACTCACACTTTCAAAGGTCATTCTTGCTGCTGTGTGAAGACTAGGCTGTAGAAGGACAAAAGGGAACTGGGAGACCAACTACTGAAAAAGAATACTCCAGTCAGAGTATGAGAATTTTAATCCCAGTCTCCTCTACAAAATTTGCCCAAGACTACTAGGGGTATGTTTTACAATCTATAAAATGGAGATACAACAATAAACTTATGTATCTGCAAGAGGTATTGTTAGAACCAAATGAGGTCTTGTGAGAGGACTTTGAAAAGTACAAGCATTTCATGCATCTAAGGATTAAACCACCCATTTCCAGTCTCCATAAACTCCCTGAAACACCACATTGGATGCTACTTTTTATAGTATAAAGTATTGTGCTAGAAATGCATAATCATGGAATGTGGTCTTCATTTGCATTGCTTGAAAAATATGTCTTTATCAGGAAGGTTAGTGTGTTTGGCTCGCCACACAGAAACTGGATGACACCAAAACACTATTCTCTACCATAAGATATGGGAAACATACACACACACACATACATCATACATTCACCCACTATATATGCAGAAATTTCTTAGAGATCCATAAAAGTAAGCATTTCAATTAAGAACTCAGATGACTGGTGTCCTAATATCCAAAATTCAAGTGTGTAAAGAAACAATCCAGCAATCAGAAAAAAATCCACAATGACTTGTCTTAATTCTGTCCTTAAGCCAAGCTCAAGGCTCACTCATCCACAAATTTATGTATGCCACCAACACTTCTTTGGTGCCGTTTCCTGCACTGTCTTCTCTCTTCTAACTTGCAAATAACACTGCTTTGTGTGACATGATGGCCATTTTTCCCATTTTACAGATGACAACACACTAAGGCTTTGAAGAGACAGACGACTTGCCAAAAGTACCCTTCTAGTTATTATACCACTAGTTCATGGTAGCGTGAGATTCAATCTCAGGTACTCACAACACCCAGCTCCTGTGTTTGATTCTCTGTGTGGTCTAGACCATTACACCTGCAGCTTCTAACTGCTGCTGGTCCAGGGAAGGAGCCAGTGGAAAGAAACTCAAAAATCAATTGCAACAGGAAAGAATGTCCAATGGAAAAAAGACAGTCTCTTCAACAAATGGTGTTGGGAAAATTGGACAGCCACATGCAGAAGAATGAAACTGGACCATTTCCTTACACCACACACAAAAATAAACTCAAAATGGATGAAAGACCTCAATGTGAGACAGGAATCCATCAAAATCCTAGAGGAGAACACAGGCGGCAACCTCTTCGACCTTAGCCACAGCAACTTCTTCCTAGAAACATCGCCAAAGGCAAGGGAAGCAAGGGCAAAAATGAACGATTGGGACTTCATCAAGATAAAAAGCTTTTGCACAGCAAAGGAAACAGTCAACAAAACCAAAAGACAACCGACAGAATGGGAGAAGATATTTGCAAATGACATATGAGATAAAGGGCTAGTATCCAAAATCTATAAAGAACTTATCAAACTCAACACCCAAAGAACAAATGATCCAATCAAGAAACGGGCAGAAGACATGAACAGACATTTTTCCAAAGAAGACATCCAAATGGCCAACAGACACATGAAAAAGTGCTCAACATCGCTCGGCATCAGGGAAATCCAAATCAAAACCTCAATGAGATACCACCTCACACCAGTCAGAATGGCTAAAATTAACAAGTCAGGAAACGACAGATGTTGGCGAGGATGCAGAGAAAGGGGAACCCTCCTACACTGTTGGTGGGAATGCAAGCTGGTGCAGCCACTCTGGAAAACAGTATGGAGAGTCCTCAAAAAGTTGAAAATAGAGCTACTGTACAACCCAGCAATTGCACTACTGGGTATTTACCCCAAAGATACAAATGTAGTGATCCAAAGGGGTACGTGCACCCCAATGTTTATAGCAGCAATGTCCACAATAGCCAAATTGTGGAAAGAGCCAAGATGTCCACCAACAGACGAATGGATAAAGAAGAAGTGGTATATATATACAATGGAATATTATGCAGCCATCAAAAAAACCAAAATCTTGCCATTTGCAACGATGTGGATGGAACTAGAGGGTATTATGCGAGTGAAATAAGTGAATCAGAGAAAGACATGTATCATATGATCTCACTGATATGAGGAATTCTTAATCTCAGGAAACAAACTGAGGGTTGCTGGAGTGGTGGGGGGTGGGAGGGATGAGGTGGCTGGGTAATAGACACTGGGGAGGGTATGTGCTATGGTGAGTGCTGTGAATTGTGTAAGACTGTTGAATCACAGATCTGTACCTCTGAAACAAATAATACATTATGTGTTTAAAAAAAAGTAGGAAGGGAAAATGAAGGGGGGAAATCAGAGGGGGAGACGAACCATGAGAGATAATGGAGTCTGAGAAACAAACTGAGGGTTCTAGAGGGGAGAGGGGTTGGGGGGATGAGTTAGCCTGGTGATGGGTATTAAAGAGGGTATGTATCGAATGGAGCACGGGGTGTTATATGCAAACAATGAATCATGGAACACTACATCAAAAGCTAATGATGTAATATATGGTGATTAACATAATATAATAAAATTAAATTTTAAAAAAATCAACTGCAACAAAGGAAGACTGCAGACCAGAGGAAAGCTAAGAGAAAAGAGATACTCTCCGAAAAACTTTGGCGTCTGTTTCTCTTGCAAGGTGCAGAGGTAACTGTAAGAATCTGAAAATGAGTCCAACGTACTCGATTATGAAGGAAATGTAATTTGCTTCATATTTCCTGCTTTCTCCTTTCTGAGTGAGTGGACACCGAGGGAGCAAACCAATCCATATGCTTCTGGTTGAAATTGTGGGTGGATATTGACACAGCCTCGGAGGACAGAGGACACTCTGCCAACACAACCCGCTCCTCCCAGCCCGGCCACTGCTCACACGGGCACTGCTTCCTCTTCTTCAAACACCCGGGGTGAGAAGCCCCCAGGCACAGAGCCAAATCAGGAAGTACCGTTCAACTGACATACCCCTGCTGTCTTTGCAGTCCCCTGCGCATTGCTCCCCGGAGCCCAGTGGGACAGCAGGAGAGGACTGGAAATTCATTCAAACGAAACTTCAGGGACGCATTAACGCTTAAAACATGAGACCTTGGCAAAGCTCCTTTCTTAATGTGTTCTGCTATCTCAGGAATCCGAATCTCAAGGAAATGTCCTGCTTGGCAGGTGAAAGGGAGAGAGATTGCTCTGCAAGGCTGAACGCTGAGAAGAGCCTGGAAGGGTGTGTTAAGCAGCTGCTCTGGACAGTATGGTGGCTCCTCCTTTCTCCGTGGGGGATGCGCTCCAAGACCCCCAGTGGATGCTGGAAGCCGGGGATAAGGGAGGGACTGCCGTACTCCATAAACCCACCTGCTGGAGATACCCGTCTGGGGAGGCAGCACCAGGACCACCCAACTCCTAGCACCTGCCTCCATCTGCCTGCAGAGTTCCCTCCCTGGTCCTGTGGGGAAACCCAGAAATGCAGCTCCCTTCCCTTTGCTTCTCTGTCCTCGCCTCGCTTTCTGGCATTCTCTCTCTCCACACCCCCCCCCACACACACACAAAACCAGAGATACCAGATGTGTTTCAAGACCCTCAGTCTGTCTGTCTTCAAGTCTGAGACAACTAATTGAAAATCTCCAAAGAAGGGGACAAACAGCCATCCTCACTTGGTTTCCTACCCCAGATCACACACGGATTCCTCCCTCCCGTGAACCCTGGCGGACATCGGTCATCACTCTGGGCCTGCCAGTGGGTGATTTTGGTCTTTTAGGAGGCTAGGTCAAAGCTCTCTTCCAAAATTCGCTGCTCTAAGTTCTTGTTTCTGACCCACCCTTTCACACTAGCACTTAAAAAAGGTAATAAAAAGTAAAAATAACTCCAAGGACCCGAGAGATTGATAGCTTGGCTATTTTGTGGCAAACGCGTTGGCCGGGACTAGATTTCTGTGTCTCCTGTCTGGGGTGTTTAGAAAGGCACATCTTTCAGTGAGATAATTTGGTGTCTGGATAATGGATTTGATGCCTGGTATCCCTTCCCACCCTCTCGCATTCTTCTATTCAAGCATAAAACAGGGTCACATCCAACACATCCACTGAAGAGCTCTTCGTTCAAGGTGTTTTTAAGTTGCTTCTAGTCACTTCCATTGGCATATAAGAGCTCATTTTGGCTGTAGATGCTTTCGCCTCTCCTCTCAATTCGAAGACATCATTTTTCAAGATGAAGTTTTAACCAGAATGATACACCCCTAGTTTGTTGGACCCTGTTCCTTCAAGGCCTCCTACTGCCTACACCTTCCACCCTGCCTGGCTGACCCTTCCTCTCATTAACCCGTTGGTCCGAGAAGCATCTCCTGGGCACCCCCTGTGTGGTAGACACTGGATAGTCCCTGGGTCATGAAGATGAATCCTCTTCCTTGCTGAAAGCAAAAGCACCCAAATATCAAAGATTTGTCAGAAGCAATAGAATGTGTGCAAGCCACTGCTAACTCCATAGCTAAAATCACACAGGCACAGGCAGAAGTAAGTTGAAGTTAAATGTAATAAATATGATGCTTTGGGTGGTTCAGAATCACAAGGGCATCTTTCGTAGCCAACTAATTATCATTTAGAAGACCACACATAGAAACCTGATGGTTTACAAAATTGTTGTCTGCATCATGGGAGGTAGCGTGGGGAGAAATGCTTTATAAACCATCAAGAATCCTTTACAGAAAAGGGAACAGGTAAATTAGTAACAACCCCTTTAGTCTGTTTGGGGTTTGGAGGATGTGAACGGGCAGGTTGCTATTTCTAGCAGTTGCTTACTTCAAACATCTCAGAGGGAAATGGTTCGCTAATGAAGTGATGGGCGCAGAGGAGCATGTTTGTGGCGGAGAGTCACTGACTTCGGTGTTCACCTGTTAATGCGGAGGTGCAGGTAGGGAAGCTAAGCCAGGAAGCTGGACAGACCGACTGCAGCTTGAGAAAGATTAGGGCCAGCTGTAGATTGGGGCAGTATCTGTGTGCAGCTTGGATAGACTGCTGCTTGTAACCCACAGTCTGCCCCCCAAATGTCTTCGAAGGCTGCCCATGGTAGTTAGGAAAGGTGCTTCAAGTTTCCATCTCATGTGCTGTGGGAAACCCGGGGAGCGCACTGCTTCCGTAGATTCCCAAGGCAGGGGATGTATATGCCATATGCCATATAGGCATATGCCATCTTGACTACAACTTTTCCTTTCATTGAATTTTCTAAGATCCTCACAATTGGTTCGTTTTGACTCCCCAAAGCACCCCTAACATGATGTTCCACACTTCTGTGTGTGGCAGTAGGGAGGAAAATAAAGCCTAGCCCAGAACTAGCTTCACCTTGAAAGATGGACGTCCTACCCTCCCCCATCACAGAGCATTTCTCCCTGAGGGCTTGCTCTCAAGTGCTTGGCTTGTTCCTGGCTGGCTGCACCTGCACCTGCACCCCCCTACCCCGGCAACCCCGCTGGCCACACCTCCGCCCCATCCCTACCCCCACCCCCACCCTGTTGGCCACACCCCACCCCACTCCCACCCCGCAGGGTTCTTCCAATCCTGCTGGCTCTTCACTCCTCCTTTCTAGATTGCCATCAAATCGAAAAATTACTCTCCCTTTACTGTGCAGGTGAATTCAGTTCATGTTGCCCAACAGGCTGTGTCAAGGGGTCTTCGCTTGTCCACCCACACAAGGCCTCTCAGGTTCCACCAAGGTGTGTCCTTAACCTCTGGGAAAACCCACCCCTGAGACAAGCAGTCGCTCCTTCTGTAGATGACAAAAGCGGTAGTACACAGCAGGTATTTCTGGAAAGACATGTTGTCTTCCTACTAGCAGAGAAGCCTGGAATTGTTTAAGGATTATATTATTGCCAGCATTTTTAGAGCCCATTGCACACGCTAAGAATCGTGATGTGTCTTATATGCGCTGCTCTGATTGAACCTCACAACAATCCCACTCTATAAAGGAGGAGACTAACGCTCAGAGAGATTAGGCATCCCGACCAAGGGACACAGCCCTCGACGAGACTCAGAATGAGCTACGTCATTCTCCGGGGGCTATACCCTCACGCTGTACTCAGTGGTATGCTGGTAACTGTTAACAACCCGCTCCATGGAAGAAAAATCCCTCCTTTGTTCAGTTTGCCAATTTCCATGGTGAAAATGCTCCCACTAAAGCCTATTTCAGGCTACCAACATGACATCACACAACACAGATTGGGGAAGGAATGAACAGTAAGTACCGTGATATCCTAATTCCACCAATGGACCAATAACCCCAAGAGCATACAGAATAGCAAAATGTAGTAAAATAATTAGAAAGTAATACATTTTACGTATTTATTACCTGTTTTTAAATGTTACTTAATTGTAAGCTTAAGTAATTTTTAAAAAATGTTTTATTTATTTGAGAGAGACTGAGCATGAGCTGGGGGGAGGGGCAGAGGGAGAGGGAAAGGGAGACTCCCCGCTGAGCAGGGAGCTGGCCCGTGGTCTGGATCCCAGGACCCTGAGATCATGACCTGAGCCAAAGGCAGCTGCTTAACCATCTGAGCCACCCAGGTGCCCCTGAGCTTAAGTAACTTTAAGTTTTAATAATAGCTGTGGTGAATGATCAGCTTGCAAAATTCCTGAAAATTTACCAGTTAGGTCTAGCAAGCCAATATGAGTGGCCTCTAGAGCACACAACTACTTCTTCAGTGTACCCTAAATATAATCCAGACTTGGAGGAACTAGAGAAGCAAATAACATCAGGATGGAAAGAAAATCAGAAATGTGTTCTATAATGAAAGTAGAAAATTTCAGAAAGCTAGACTAGAATTGGGGAGGGCAAACATTTGCTGTTAAATAATACGACAATGCTTGGAGTTCGGACACATTTGCTGGAGTTTCAGAATTGGGTTCAGTAGACAAAATGATTGGGGGAACCATGTGGTTGCTTGTTTATTTATCACAGCGAAGTTACAAACAAATTAGGAGCCTGTTGACTTCTCATAAAGGAAAGAAAACAGAAAAGATAATAAATGTCATCACTGTGGATTTAGGAAATGTTTGGCTTGGTTTGGGGAAGTAAAATATCTAATCAACTCCAAATCTCTATTAGCTGATCATCAATTTTGAAACATTTTCATATGGGAACATTCATACAAGGATTTTATAGCAGCTAAAGACAGTAATTCTCCAAAACTTCACATGCATTCCCTTAGGTGTGGAGATTAGGAAGAGTGCCATATATGCAACTCCCACTGTCCTAGCTGGGGACAGAAACAGACCTCAGGCTCATGCGGACAGGCTCACACAGGAGCCCAGGACCAGCCTCGGCTTTAACTTTGGGACAGGTAACTTGACATTGTCCTGCCTCAGTTTACATGCCCCCAAGATATTGATAATCCCATCTGCTCTATCTGGCTACTCCTTTGTACGTAGTGATTATAATGGTAATAGAAGCCAAAGTTCTTGGAATCCAGCTCCCCTTGGGAAAGATGGATTGGGTGCACAACTTTCTGCCAGGCACTGGGACCACAGTAATGGGCAAGCCAGACAAGGTCCCAGCCCATGAGGAACATTCAGTCCACTGGTAAAGGCTGCCTAGAGAAGGAAAATCTACATGCAGTGTTAGGCATTCCTGTTGGCATTTCTTGTTTGAGAACATACATTGGCAAAGTTGAGATGTTTAAAAAGAATCCACGAACCCCCAGAACTTGCAGAATGTTCTACATAGCCTCCTGAAATCCATTCAATGTTACACCAGCAGGCTGGATGGGCTGTCTTGGTGTAATTAAAAGAAAGGGACAGGGTTTCACTGAGCTAATGATTTTTGTAATAAGAAGGCACACCGTCAGTACCAGCTCCAAAACCAAGGTAAGTTCTATCTCTTTCTTGACAATGGTTTTCTTTGTCATTTTAAGAAAGTCCTTTCATTGCAAATAGAAAGCATTTAGAAGATAAGTATGTGGTGAAAAACAAGTCAAGATAAAAAGCCTTTTCCCTACTCTCTTACAAAGCCAGTGTTGGTGACAAGGTTAGTTTTAAGCTGGAATCAAGGTATTTAACCTTGAAAGCCTGGTTTTTCATTTGCATCACAATAAGTTCTGGCTGTTGTGCACTCTGTCCAAATATCTAAAAATCTATTATTACTTGGCTTAATGGCCTGTGTAACCTAATTTAAAATGGAAGGGTGAACTTCAGGTTCTCTCTCGTCAGTTTGCTGTGAAGTCGGTATTAGCATATTATTGTGCTCTTGCATTTATCCCAGATGGTTCCTTCAGTGGGAAGAACCTGCCCCATCATGGTGTTTGGTTCAAAGGTAGGTGGTTCCACCTGCCCAGAGGGGCACAAGGGTGGGGGTGGAGGCGGGTAAGGTGACATAGTAGACAGTACATGGAGAGATTGTAGGCATTAAAAGGCATAGAAATTTACATTTTATTTTATTTGAGAGCAAGAGAGCATGAGTGGGAGGGGCAGAGGGAGCGAGAATCTTAAGCAGGCTCCACGCTCAGTGCGGAGACCAATGGGGGGCTCCATGCAGGGCTCGATCTCATGACTCTGACATCACGACCTGAGCTGAAATCAAGAGTTGGACACTTAACCGACTGACTACCCAGGTGCCCCAGAAATTTACATTTCAATCTAAGTTCTACGTCTCACCGATGACAATGTGCCCTTGAGCATGTAACGTGACCTATCTGAATTTAGGTTGCCTCCTCTGTACAATGGGAACAGTGACTCAGTAAACAGCTCAGGGGAGAGCTGCCTTCCCTGCATACACAGTGCTACGAGTCCCTGAGAGCCACATCTGTAGCAAGCCATATTTCCACCTGTGCCTCAACTGACTCATCCCAAGGTGACACCTGGCTCCATAGAAAGCAACTACGTTCTCTTTTCTGGAAGTTTATGTTTGCATAAAGACACAGACACATGGAGTCTCTGGTGCCAACAAGAACAACACCAATAATAATAATAAAAAACAATAAAGCAAACACAGAGAGGGTTTACTGGGTGCCAGACACCATTCTAAGCTCTATTACTGTTTGCATCTTCAGAACCAATCCATGTAGATGTACTATTACCACTGTCATCTCCATTTAACAGATAAGGAAACAGACCCAGCGATGGGTCTGTGGGTAGAAGATGCAAGAAGTGCTGCTTCTCAGACCCCTGGGGATGCCCAGCTCAGACCTCTTCCACGTCTTCATGGTCCAACAGTTTGGAATCCATGGGGAATAGTCCATGCACCTTCCTCTTTTTACTATAATTGCCCATTAAGTGGTTGGTTGCAAATAAAAAAACTAAAATCTTGATGAATGCAATATTTACCATCAGGATTGCTAGAAATAGCATAACTAGAGCAGCTAACAAAGAGCCTAGCACAGTTATGAGAGAGATTCTAGAAGAATTTATCACTGAAGGATCTCAACTCACCAAGGCCCTCTGG
This sequence comes from Neomonachus schauinslandi, assembly GCF_002201575.2. NCBI lineage: Eukaryota > Metazoa > Chordata > Mammalia > Carnivora > Phocidae > Neomonachus > Neomonachus schauinslandi. The sequence goes on from NC_058408.1 coordinate 61,751,408, forward strand.
CCCTCAGGAGATAGCTGCAACACTACTACTACTAACGGTTGCTGAAAGATGGTTTCTGTGTTTGGCACCGTGCTGTGGGCTTTGCTTGCATTATCGCCATTTGAATTTGGGGAGTTGCCTGTGAGGCAAGTACCTTACTTCTATTTGGCCCATGGAAGAATGAGGTTCTGGTCCCTTTCATTCCCCGCCCCGCCCCCCCCCACCCTTCCTCCACTGGATGGAAAGAAGGTTTGACTTAGTATAAAGAGCCAGAGAGTTTGTGCTTGTTAATGTCTCTGAGGATCTGACCAACATCAGCAAGAAAAAAGTTGGCTTGTTTTACAGATACTATGATTTATAGCATGTGAAAGCCCTAAGGCCGCCCATATCTAGAGTAATCTGAGCCAAAAACATGCTCTGGGAGACTGGAGGCTCCCACCAGAGGGAGCTGGGACCTTGAAGTGGATAAGAGTAGAGTGAACAGGAGAGGCAGAACTGGGGAGAGAAGAGGCTCCCAGCACTGCCCACAGCCAGCCCTGAGACTTGATGGGGAAAGAAGGGCCATCATCTGGGTGCTAGAGTACCCACCATCAAAGCCAAGATGGTTCTAGCTGGTGAAGAACGGCAGAACCCACAAGACGCTGGGGGCAGGGCTGAGTTTCCATACACATGAGGGTGCTGCAGCTGAGATAGGTGAAGTAGTTTGCTTGAAGTCACAGAGCCAGAGTAGCAGAGGCAGACGTGCAACCAGCTGGCTGATTCTGGAGTCCGTGCCCTTAACCCACCCTGGCAAAAGGCTTATTGTTCTAGGTTTTACACCTTGGAGCTTTTCTTAGCTTATGCTCACATAGATCCCCCAAACTTCTTCCAAATCTTCTTCAGCCTTCAAAGCCAAGCTCAGATGCCACCTCCTTCCATGCCAAGCCTTTTCCAGTCCCTCGGGCCTCAGCATCCCCTCTTCTTGACCCCCCAGGGCACTTGACCTCTAACCATACGATATGGATTCTGCTTGGCATGGAGCTGGGTGGGCATGTCCAGTCTCCCCTGCTAACTGAGGTTCTCAAGTGCAGAGGTATTTTATACATCTTGGGCTTTCCCTCACCCAACCCCAATGCCCCAGGACACTGCCTTGCAGCTAGTGTGCAAGAAATACATATTATAAATAAGTCCTGGGGATCTAATGTACGGCATGGCGACTGTAGGTGACAATACCATAGTGTGCACTTGAAATTTGCTAAACGTCGATGCTAAGTGTGCTCACCACAAAAAAAACAGGCGGTGATAACTGTGTGGGTGATGGACGTGTGAATTAACTTGACTGTGGTAGTCATTTCACAACGTAGATGCAGATCAGATCATCATGCTGTATGCCTGAAATGCACACAATTTTTATTTGTTAATTATACCTCAATAAAGCTGGGGAAGAAAGAAATGCACATTGAAGGAGGCAGGCATTCAGAGGCTTCAAATAACATGCACACCACAGCCTCAGAGAAAATGTCAGAAGCGAGTCTCTGCTCCACCTCCATCAATCAGGCTGGAAGGGCAGCGTGAGTCCCCCAAATCAACCAGTTGCAGGAAACTTCTTCCAAAGACAGGGATACGGCATCTTATGAATAGGTCATCTGCTGACTCACTACATAGGAATAGTTAATTTGTTATCTCATTTAAATGCACCAAAGAGAAACCTGGGGGCACCTGGGTGGCTCAGTCAGTTAAGCATCTGCCTTTGGCTCAGGTTATGATCTCAAGGTCCTGGGATCAAGCCCCACATCATTGACCCTTGACGTTGGGCTCCCTGCTCAGTGGGGAGTCTGCTTCTCCCCCTCCCTCTGCCCCCCCTCATGCGTACTCTCTCTCTCTCAAATAAATAAATAATATTAAGAAAAAAATAAAAGGAAAGAAAATAAACCTGAAGAAAGACAGGATCTGCGGTCCCCTAGTGGAATCGACGGGATTTATCACATTACTCTGGTAATTTCCCCTGGTACCAATTTGGTCCAGGAATTGCTTTCCCAGCCCAATTGGCCTCCAGCTCCCCAGCTTCAGGAAACGTCCCTGGGCTCCAGGTTCTTCAGATGGATTGCATGATTGCACTTTCCTTGTCGCACCTACCTTCCGTCTGGTAGAGACGCAGGCTGACTGCAGATGCACCTGTGCTGTCCTTCCACATGCCTGCAGATTTCAGGATGCAAGCTGTCCTCCTCACTCGCACGGGTGTTCCTCGATGGCTAACCCACAGGTTCCCAAAACGCAGCTCTCCATTTCCTATCTCTTTTGAGCTCTGTCAAAAAAAAAAAAAAAAATCACCCCAAACCCCAAATGGAGCTGGACCTCCATTTCCGTGAAAGAGCATTTTTTTATAGCCCACGTCCAGAAACACCCAGCAACCAACCCCCAAAGCCAGGATTGGCTGTTCACCACAGTCCTGGGTAATCACTCTAAAATACAAGTATAACAAGCATAACACGTACCTACCTCGCGTCTAGTCCTCTGGGAAGGAGAAAGAAGGCAAACCAGATGCAATGATGGTGGGCGGTTAAGGCAGCCACAGGCCGCGGGGGCTGCAGCATTCAGACGAGAAAGGGAAGCGAGTGAAGCTGGGAGTCAGGGACGCGTGAACGGCAGGCTGGACTTGAGCTAGAACTAGAAGAACGGAGAGGCTGCACAGCTGGGGGAAGAGCATTCTAGAAGAGAGGGAAGCATGAAGACGGGAGCAAGCCCGGTGAGCGCGTGAGGCTGTGAGGAACAGCTCCGAGAGCTGAGACGGACGGAATGTCACCCCTGCCTGGGAAAAGGTTCTAGAAAAGGAGCAAGAACTCAGAGGGGCTTGACAAGTGTGCTTGGTGATTTAAAGGTGCCAGACAGGCTTTTCCAAGATCCCTTGCCTCTCTGCCTAAGGGGGCCAGCTCCTTTTTACATTTTTAGATGTATTTTTCACTTAAATACGTGACACCTCACTAAAGCATCAATAAACACCTGTCAAGTGTTGGCTGTGCCAGGCGCCCTGCCTGGGACTGGAGAGTTGTGGATGAAAGTCCTGGTCACGTGGAGTGGACACCACGGGGTGGTTATCCGCGTGGAAGAATGACCGGTGGCTTTTCTTTTCTTACTTGTAATTAAAATGTTTTTTCCAATTTCCTGCAAAGAGAAAAGATTACATTATGATTAAAATAGCAATAATGTATCTAAAATATCTGATGTGATAGGTGATACAATGGGGGTAAGAAACAGAACATTTGGGGGAAAAGGGATGAAATTTCCTTCGTGCCAAAAAAATTAAAATAAATGAATAAAAGCTGAAGAGCCTGAGCCAAGTACTTTGGGAGCAAGATTATGCTCAGATGTGTTCTTGCAGAGACACTGCCGAGAAAGGTTGTGAAGTTAGCTGGGAGAAAATGACTAGGGCAGGTATTCTAGATGTACAAGCCCTCCCGGGTTGAGACAGAGCCCAGGGTCCGCTGTCTGAGATGAGCCAGGCTCTGGGCCGCCAAGCTCTGAGAAGGCAGCCGTGGAAGCCAGCGACCCAGTTCCACCTTCTCTTAGTAGCTCTGTGAGCGGCTCCTGCCTTCCGCCCTCTGCCAGCACCTGCGAGGGGTAGAGAGCCTCTTAATCTTAACTCACACCGCCAGTATCCCCGGGGATGCTGTGACCTGCAGCCACTTCCCCAGAGGACAGCTCATCCCCCCATGTCCATTCCACTCCCTTCTCACTTGCTCTTCTAGAAGCAGCAGAAGAGGCTGTTGGGGGTTTAGAGCTGGGCTTTTAGAACTGGACTGCTTTCCGGCTCCTCCACCTGCTGCTTCTGTGGCCTCGAGCTACTTATTAATCACTCTAAGCCTCTGGAGTTCATTTTTACCATCTGTAAAATGGGTATGTAGGTGGATGGCAAGACAGATGACAGAGATATTCCAAACTTATTCCTTTTTTTTTTTAGATTTTATTTATTTATTTCAGAGAGAGAGGAGAGAGAGAGCACACAAGCATAAGCAGGGGGAGGAGGTAGGGCAGAGGGAGAGGCAGACTTGCCACTGAGCAGAGAGCCTGACATGGGACTTGATCCCAGGACCTTGAGATCATGACCTGAGCCGAAGGCAGACGCTTAATGACTGAGCCACCCAAGCATTCCTCCAAACTTATTCCTAACCAGTCTCCATGCTTCCCCCACTACCCCCAATGTCATTTTCTATTTAATCACAGTTACACTTGCACATACTTAAAAACAACAACAGACAAATCTGTAAGTCTTCTTACCAAAAAATGGCATTCCCCAAGCATCTCTTTACCTTCCATTTCCTCCTCTCTGGAAGAAGCCACCTGCAACTCTTTGAATCTGTGGTATTTACTTGTATATCTCTAAACAGATTGGTGAGCTTTAGGCATTCACTTGATCTTCCAAGGCAGAGAATAAGGCTGTGGCTCTTGTATGTTCCCCTGCCCTCGTCCATGAACGCTTAGTCACGCTGTCTTCCCAACCTGCTAATTCTGTGATTAATAATTAGGATTTCCATTATGATGACTCAGTAAAGGAGTGACTTTCAACATGGCTCAGTCACAGCTCTTACAAGGGAATTTGAAATGTGGGGCAGCGTTTGGTTTATCAAGTGTTGGGGGGCAAGGGGCTGGCTCAGTGGCAGGGAGTGGGTGAGGGCCAGGGATGCTATAAGTCCTGTGACATGAGCACTTTGCTGCACAACAGTGTCCAGATGTCAGCAAGTCCCTCCTGAGAAGCGGTATGTTCTAAGATGCCCAGCGGTTGAACTGCGGACAGTACTGAACACTATATGTACTATGTTTTTTACCCTGTACGTACATAACATAATTTATAAATGAGGCACAGTAAGAGATTGACAACAAGTAATAATAAAATAGAACAATTATCACAATATACAGTAATAAAAGTTATGTGACTGTGGTCTCTCTCTCTCTCAAATGTCTTACTGTGTTGAACTCACCCTTCTTGTGACGATGCAAGATGATCAAATACCTATGTAATGAGATGAAGAGGTGAAAGACTCAGGTGTAGCACATAGCCTTGGGCTACTATTGTCCTTCTGATGAGGTGTCAGCAGAAGGATCATCACTTCCAGACTGTGGTTGACCCCTGGTCACAGAAACCAGGAAAAGCGAAACCACAGATAAGGGCGGCTACTGTATAGAATCAAACTCTTTTCTGGCTTACCGCTTACAAAATCCTTTATTACCTGAGCTCTGATAAATCTTTGGCCTCATCTTCTACTCCCTTACCTCTTATCCACTAGGTCCCAGTCATGTTGGCCTTCTGGTTATACATCATGCTTGCTTCCACCTCAGGGCCTTTGCACTTACTATTCTCTCTGTTGGGAAGACTGTTCTCCCAGGTCTTCTGTCACTTCCTGAGAAAGACCTTCCCTGACCACCAATCTAGAAGAGCCATCCAGCCACTTACCATCACACCACCTTGTTTGAATTCTTCCATGGGGATCACAGCCTTGATCATTTTGATATCTTTCTTGTGCACTTGATTGTTTGCTTTGTGTTTTATCTGTCTTACTCAACAATCCGGGCCTTATTTTCTTGTTTACCACTTTATCTTGACACCTAAAACAAGGTTGTATTAGTCGGGGTTCTCCAGAGAAATGGGACCAATAGGAAGTGTTTATTATAAGGAATCAGCTCACACCATTACAGAGGCTGAGAAGTCCTGACCCAGGAGAGACAATGGTATAGTTCTAGTCCAAACCCAAAGACCCAAAAAGCAGGAGAGCTGATGGTGTAAATTCTATTCCACATCTGAGTCCAAAAGCAAGAGAAGACCAACGTCCCAACTTGAAGACAATCAGGCAAAAAGAATTCTCTCTGCCTTTTATTCTATTCAGGACTTCAGGGGACAAGGCCACATTGGGGAGGGCAATCTGCTTTACTCGTCTACCTATGCAAATATTAATCTCATCCAGAAGCACCCTTACAGACACTCTCAGAAACAAAGTTCAACCCACCCACGGCCTGGTCAAGCCGACACATAAAATTAACCATCACAATGCCTGACATTGTCCAATAAGTATTTGTTAAAGGAACAGATAAATCAATTCTCTGATCTTAACAGGGTCAGACCCTGTTCAGATGTACTTGAAAGTAAGTGGAGACTATCCCTTTGTGCTCCCCCAACCCTACCCACTGACAGGATGCTTCTACCCGGTGGGGAAGCCACTGCTTACAAAATTCGTTCCAGGCCTCTGCTTGGAATCAGTCTGAGACTGCTCTTCTTCCGGGCTCCTAGTCTCTGCTTTGGCACTCCACCATGGTAAGCTCTTTAGAACCTGCCCTAGAGCCTGACGTCGAGCCTGCAGTTTCAATTCAGTGATTCCCCTGCCCATACCCATGCCCCTGCCCACAGCACTAGAGAGGAACACACAGTAAGAGAGTTTGGTACCTCTGAGTTTCAGATGGAGCCTTCTGCAGGGATGGAAGGAAAGTTTTGGAGCATGGCAGATTTAAAATGGCTGAAAATACTCTGGACAAGAGTGTGACCTTGGACCGCACACCCCCACTGCCCTTCCCAAAACTACCACCAAATGGTCTCCCCTCCATAATCGACGGGTAAGAGTACTTCAAGAGAGGCCTCTGACTGACAGGGCAACTCTCCACCATCATGCCTTCCAACCGATGTGCCACACATCGGTTCCCTTCTTCCGGCTGTTTATGGAACTCTTACTCCTCAGGCTGCCTGACCACTGATCAAAGTGGTGCCGTTTAGTTACAGTGCTACTGGGAAAGAAATAAAACATCCCCTCCAGTTGCAAGATCAAAACTCCTCTGTTTGCAGGATACAATCCATCACTAAGGCTGTGGTAGATTATGCTTCTAGTATTTAACTTAGCTCACTTTTACTGGGCTGGGGAGGATGGAAGATCCTGGAGTAGGGCAAGAACTTCTTGCATGTGACTAATATATCTAAGAGACAGGTATCTACATAATTAGTGACTTCAGTAATCCTCCAGGGCCTGAAATCTGAGGCCTTCAGGTAGCCCTTTGTTTTTTTGTTTTGTTTTGTTTTGTTTTATTCAAATTCAATTAGTCAACTTACAGTACCTCATTAGGTTCAGATGTAGTGTTCAATAAATCATCAGTTGCTTGTAACACCCAGTGTAACCCTTTGTGACGAAGCTAGTGTTCTAGCATTACTTTACATGCTATGGAAATGTTCTTCCTAATGACCCAGGCTTTCCCGCATGGCTGTTTTCTGCAGAGGACACCAGTCCTTTAAGTCTAGAGAAAAAGGTCTCAAGGAAGCATCTCCTTTGGGCTTTTTACCTTTACTAGACCTTCATCCCCACCCCAGCACAGCATTTACTCCAGTGGTTTATGGTGGGTTGTCTATTTCTTTGCCTCCCCCGCTAGACCTCGGGAGAGGACACAGGCTATGCTTATTCATTGTAATATCCCAAATCAATGTTTATGATTTCATTAGTAATCAATTGTGACGGTGAATCCAGGCAATAACCATAATAAAACTACAGATAATAAAATTTTGGGCAGTCTATAAATAAAATAATATACCAACTTAACTATTTTTTTTCATTCTTTTCAATAATAAGTGGCTATTAAGCAGCCTTAGCGGTCATGTACTAGGCACAGAATGGAAAATTGAAATAGCATCTGTAGAAACAGTACATTTTGTTAAAATTCGCTTTAGAACAGGAAGGAAGTGCTGGTGGTTGTAGGAATGGAAATGTTCTGGGGGCGGGGTGGGGGGTGTCATGATGATGGTGAGGTTTTGGTCAGTGGTTTCAGCCTCCCCAGTGGCAACTCCACACACATTTGAACCAAAATAAACAGCCACACATTTGGAAGCCACCAATCATTTCATTACTCCTCCCTCCCCCATCTTCCAAGGCACACACTAACTGGAAGGGGTACCCCTCGCCTGCCCAACGCCTGATATCACCAGTCACTTCGCAATTACTCTGTTACTCTGTTGCTGACATTGCATCGACGCAGAAGGGATCCGAGTGCAACCTCTCCCAGACAACCCTAATTCACAGCATCCCGAGTTCAGTGGCCAGAAGTCAAAGTGCCTTTTCTTTTTAAAATTTAAGAACCCTCTTCTTTCTGACTCTACACATTTCACAGGAAAATTGCAGGTAGCCATTCAAAAAGAATGACCCGGCAGCTTATTTCCTAGGCCATCTACTTGTTCAGACCGGAAGACTCCACGCCCTTCATTCATTAGCTGCATATCCGATTAAGCTCACCATTGAAGTCGGTCTTGCTGTTTGTTACTGCTCTTCATTATCCACACACATAAAGGGTAGAAATCATGGATACTTTTGCAAAACCCTGGCACCTGTTTCAAATCACACCTCCTAGCACTGTTTCACCTGAGTATGACTAAGGGAGATTTGCTCTTCTTTCCCTCTCCCTTAACCTGTGTCTAACTAGTGGTTATTTATTGAAAAATAACCAAAAGGCAGGCTGGTAGAAGAAAATGAAGGAAGAAAGAGCTCAAATGAAAGAAGCTGGTTCCTTGCCCCTCTAAAGAGTTACTCCCTCTATGTGTGTAAATACCAATGGTTTGACTCATTCGCTGACTGCACCTTACCTGGCATCTCCTGTCAGAGAACTTGCACTTTAAACAGTGATACCCACAGATCTGTGCAAGATTCCTGTTGTTGCCCCTTCTCAGAGAAAGATGCCAAGATGGACAGATTTCAGCCTAAGTCGAGAGATAGCAGCTCAGAAAATCATCTTCTATAGAGTGCATCTTCTAAAGTCAGCCAAGGCTGTGCGGGCATGGATTTCAACTCTGAAATGTTCTTATGCTTTGCAGGAGAACACGCAGGGGAGCCAGGGAGAAGTCAGCCTCCTCTATTTCTGTGAAATTAGAGCACAGACCTTAAACTCCTGGGCAGAGCCATCAGAATACCAGGGAACTCCCAGCAGGAGTTCATTTGCAGAGAAAAATACACTTCCCTTGGCCGAGGGGTGAGGTTCTCTTTGCAGAACTTGCAATTTAAAGGCTAAGGTGGTGCTGGATACACAGAGGACAATCACCCAGGGAGTGCTATTGACTAGCAAATAACTTGGAAAAGCGGTCCAAATGCCCCTGGAATTGATTTCTTAACCCCTGTCTTCAAATTGGCATTTGAAATGTCCCCCTTGGAACCTCTGTTTTAAAGGATTGGATCATTGTGGATTCTTTTAGATCCTTAAGATGAGAATGTGGATGTCTTGCTTTTCAAATACTGTTGCTGGCTATCCACTGGGCGCTCCTGTGAATGCCACACTGTGCTGACCCTGGGTCACTAGGGAGCTCAACTTATCAGTTAGGGGTTGTCACACTTTTGTCCAAGTCTACGGTGCCCATTGGAAATGTCTTCAAATGCATCATGTTGTTTTATTTATCTCAACGTTGGTGAATAAGAGGCTCCTCCTCAAAATTTATTTCTATTGTCTGAATGTTGAGCAGGAAGCCTAATCCAACCCTCAAAGATTGATTTTTTTAAAGATTTTATTTATTTGAGAGAGAGGGAACATAAGCGGGGTGAGGGGCAGAGGGAGAAGCAGACTCCCCGCTAAGCAGGGAGCCCGATGTGGGCTTGATCCCAGGACGCTGGGATCATGACCTGAGCTGAAGGCAGACGCTCAACCGACTGAGCCAACCAGGCACCCCAAAGACTGATTTTTTTTTTTTTTAAGACTGATTTTTTTTTTTAATGTAGGAGAAAACTTCTGTGATTTCCAAAGGTTTTGCTGATTAATTTTAGAACCTGGGTATGTACTTCATATATTTATTTCTTTATATAATAGGCTATAATCAAATATCAAAACTCTCAACTCATTAACTCATTCTCTTTTTTTGATAACAGTTTTATAGAGATACAATTCACTTACCATATAATTCACCCATTAGAAGGGTACAGTGAAATGATGTTTAGTGTATTCACAGAGCTGTGCAAACATGACCACAATCAACTTTAGAATATTTTTATCACAGGCAACGACTATCCACTTTCCGTGTCTTATAGATTTACCTGTTCTAGACATTTCGTATAAATAGAATCATCATTTGTGGTTCTTGTGACTGACATCTTTCACTTAGCGTAATGTTTCACATTGTAGCATCAGTAATTGTGAAACTTTCTTGGCCAAATAATATTCCATTGTATGAATATACCACATTTTGTCTATTCATTTGTCAACTGATGGACATTCAGGTTGTTCTCACTTTTGGTTATTTCAGCTACTGTGGGTAATGATGCTATGAACATCCATGTATGTGTTTTTATGTAGATATATGTCTCCTTTCTCATGGGTATATACCTAGAACTAGAATTGCAGGGTCATATGGTAGCTCTAGGTTTAACTCTTTGAGGACTGGTCATAATGTTTTCCAAAGTGTCTGCAGCATTTCACCTTCCTACCAGCAGTGTATGAGAGTTCAACTTCTCCACATCCTCACCAACACTTTTTACCTGACTTTTTTATTATAACCACCCTTGTTAGTATGAAGTGCTATCTCATTGTGACTTTGATTTGTATCTCCAGGATAACAAATGGTATCAAGCATCTTTTCATGTGCTATTGGATATTTGTATGCCTTCTTTGGAGAAATGTCTATACAAATTCTTTGCCCATCTTTTAATTGGGATATTTGTTCTCTTTTTCTTAAGTTACGAGTTTTTTTTTACATATTCTAGATATATATTACATATGTAGATATTTAGATATTTTATTTATAGATACTTAGACATTTAGATTATGATTTACAAAATCTTTTTCCCATTTTATAGATTTGCTTTTCAGTTTCTTGATAGCATTCTTCGGAGCACCAAAGTTTTTAATTTTGATGAAGTTCAATTTGTCTATTTTTTCCTTGGTTGCTTGTGCTTTTGATCTATCTAAGAAATTCTGCCAAATCCAAGATTGTGAAGGTTTACCTCTGTTTTTTTCTAAGAGTTTCAGAGGATTAGCTCTTATATTTAGGTTGATTCATTTTGAATTATTGTTATATGTGGTGTGAGGCAGGGGTTCAACTTCAGTTTTTGGCATGTGGATATCCAGCTGTCCCAGCACTGAAGACTATTCTTTCCTCATTTAATGGTCTTGACATTCTTGTTGACAACTGATTGACCATAGATGCATGGGTTCATTTCTGGATACTCAGTTCTATTTCATCGATCCATATGCCCTTATTTATGCCACATACCCTTGGTTACCATTAGTTTGGAGTACGCTTTGAAATTAAAAAGTGTGAATTCCCCTACTTTGTTCTTTTCAAGACTGTTTTGGCTATTCTGGGTCTCTTGCAACTCCATATGAAGGCTAGAATCAGCTTGTCTGTTTCTACCAAGAAACCAGCTGGGATACTGATAAGGATTGCATTGAATCTGTAGATCAATTTGCCATCTTAATAATATTCCAATCAATGAAAATGGACTATCTTTCAATTTATGATCATCTTTCATTTCTTTCAACGTTTTGCAGTTTCCAGAACATAAGCTTTGCACTTTTTTGTTTAATTTATTCCTAAGTCTTTTATTCTATTGTAAATATAATTGTTTTCATTTTATTTCAGTTTCAGATTGTTCATTGCAAATATATAAGAATACAATTGATACTTACATGTTGATCTTATATTCTGAAATATTGCTGAACTCATTTGTTAGTTCTAATAAGTTTTTAGTGGATTCCTTCAAATTTTCTACATACAAGGTCAGATTGTTTGTGACTAGAGATAGTTTTACTTCTTTTCCGATCGGAATGCCTTTTTTTCATTTTCTTGCCAAATTGTCATGTCCAGAACCTCCAGTACAATATTAAATAGAAATGGTGAGAACAGATACCCTTGACATTTTTTCCTAGGGGAAACTCATCCAGTCTTTCATCATTAAATATGATGTAGGTTTTTATAGATGCCTTTTATTAAGTTGAGGAAGTTCCTTTTATTCCTTGTTTGTTGAGAGATTTTACCATGAAAGAGTAATGCTTTCTCTATCGAGATGATCATGTGCATTTTGTTTTTTATTTTATTGATATAGTATATTACATTAATTAATTTCAAATTTTAAACCAACCTTATATTCCCAAGACAAATATCACTTCTTCATGGTATATCATCCTTGTATGTGTTGCTGGATTTGGTTCACTAGTATTTTGTTGAAAATTCTTGCATCTATATTCATAAGAGATATTGGACTATAGTTTTCTTTGGATGTCTGTGGTTTGGCATCAAGATGATACCAGCCTCACCCAACGAGTTGGGAAATGTACCCCCCATTCAATTTAATGGAAGAGTTTGTAAGGACTTGGTTTTTAATTCTTCTGGAAATGTTGGATAGTGTTCAATTCATTTTTTTACTCACAAATATTTGTTCAGGGACTACTAGGTTCAAGGCACTGTCCTAGGCATTGCTGATACAATGATAAATAAATTCCTGCCAATTTTTTGTTTAGCTAACTAAAACGTGAATATTTGGTTTAGTTGTGCCCTTCTTCATATTAACAAGATTTTTTTAAATGTTTTTTGAAGATTTTATTTATTTATTTGAGAGAGATAGCACAAATGGGGGAGCTGCAGAGGGAGAGGGAGAAGCAGGCTCCCCCCTGAGCAGGGAGCCCAATGCAGGGCTCGATCCCAGGACCCTGGGATCATGACCTGAGCCAAAGGCAGACACTTAACAGACTGAACCACCAGGCACCCCTCATATTAACAAGATTTAACAACAAAAAAGTATGAAGTAAGGACATAATTAAATTTTGTATTCCAATTCCTGTGGCCTCCATTTACTCTCTCTCTCTCTCTCTCTCTCTCTCACACACACACACACACACACACACATACTCCTTTTCTTCTTCCCTCTTTCTTTCTCTCTTCCTTTCCCTCTCTTTCTTATTACTATGCTCTGCCCTGATCCCTACCCTACCTCTCTGTTGACACCTACCCTCTCAGTCTAATATAGGATTCTAACAAATATGAGTACATTACCTAAAATAATTTCTGCTACTCCGAAAATCAGCAAATGTGTCATCTTAGACTTCTCAGTCTTTGAGAAGTGTGCTCTGTGGCATAGGGAAGGTAGACTTGGGTGTGTGGGGGAGTGTCAACGGCTTTCTTTATCACTCTATTCACAGCATTTTGGCAATTTCTACTATAAATATGACTTGTTCTCACCTTGCCTATAAAGATTTCCCCCAGGGCTTGCAGGAACTTATTTGTATTCAAAGCCAGACAGCTGGGTCCCTGCTAAGATTCTGGGGATGGCCAAGGCTACCCGAAATCACTGAGGGAGGGACATTTCAGACTGCATCCCCCATGAAAGAACATGATTTGTCCCCATCCAAGAAAGAGAAGGTAGTTCAACAGCCCCAAGCAGACACATGACCTCCTACAGCAGATTGATTTATTTAATGCTCTAAGTCAATACCCTTCCGGATAATATCATCAGTGGCCAACAATAGTACTGGTAAGTGAATCTTTAGTAGTTGACCCCAGAGCGGGAAGCAAATCTCTACAGAGTTGACCATTCACTGCTCTAGTGATCACAGCCATGGAGCCAGTAATGTATTCCTTTTCTGCCATCTACAAACATGTTGATCACTTACTATGTGCCAGGGACTGCGCTTAGTAATTATGAAGCTAACTAAGAAGAGACTCTGTGCTCCAAGTGTCCAGACTTAGTAAGGAACTCCAGCCCAGTGGAAAGCACAGGACAGAGTTCTCCTCATGCCAGCAGCGATCTAGACAAGACCTTATGACGGCCTGAAGTAATGAGATGCATTTAAAGCTTCAATACAATGTAGCCAGCATAAAGATATAAACAGAAATATGTCTAGGAAGCAGTTACATGCCCTAGAGTCCCATAATAATGTAAATAAATATCTGTGAGTGTCTCTATGTTCCAGGCACTGTGCCGAGTGTTGGAACACAATGTTGAATAAGACAATCCTGTTCCTTAGAATGGACCAAATGTAATTCAGTAACTCAAAAAAGACAACAACTCTGTCAAAAGTGATGAATTTCTAAAAAAGCCAAAGAAAACTATAACCCAAAGCATTTACTGTTACAAAACATGCTAAACCCCATGCCAGGTACAACTTACTAATTAACAACGTTCTATAAAGACTAATGGTCTCTGTCATTCCCCAACCAAGTATCACATTACTCCCTTAATTGATCTGTTTCTTTTTAAACCCAAAGCATGACTGGAAAGACATCTTCCCCAGATCCCTGTAGCACAAGCCATTCAATATCTTATAATGCAGAAGATAATGTAAAAAAAGCCCCTCATGGCCAAAATATGTGGTAAACACAGTTGAGGTGTGTTTTTTGGGGGGGCGGGGGGTTAACTTAGACCACTTGTCCCAACTAGTCACCTTATGCCCAGTCCAGAAATTGTACAAAAGCACAGAGTGCTTGGAAAGAGCAAGAGAAACAGGTAAGTGATGAGGTCCCAGTTTTTGGGGGGTGTCTGTGCTGGGGGTACAGAATGATTCAGCCCTGGATCCTGCCCTGAGGAGGTTCCAATCTGGGATGAGCATGAAGGTATAGCCATGAATATTATTTTGGGTAGAAAACAAGTCCTGGTTAAACTCTGTTAGGGCAAGGAACTAATAAAGGAAGATAAACGTTGTAGTCAAAACCATAAAATTGATTTTCGCATGGTTGTAAGCGTACTCTTATTAGTTGAGAATTCCAGCTCATACGTGAGAAGGCTACACACACACACACAAAAGATATTAAAACACACACAATTAGCTATGCAGGGATATATATACACTATTTCGTAGGGTGGCTGGAAGATTGCCCCATTTGAGCCCAAGCCAGGCACAAGCTTGACAGGAGGGGGGTCAGAGAAGTCTCCTGGACCAGAAACCACAACCTCTCACAAGGAATAACTAAAATTAGAGGAATTAACCCAATGGGAGAAAAAAAAATCTGCAATGCTAGTGATCATTTCAAATGTATAAACCCCCATGGCTCATCACCAGCCTTGACCAGTCCCACACACTCCCCTCCCCCAGCCACATGGGCCAGGAACCAGAAGTTCCTGGATGTGACCAGCTTCCTCCCCAAGGGCTGCTCCCTTTGATGGAATTTCTTTTCCCTTCTCTCCCTCTGGCTAATGGCTTCTCAGTTTAAATGTCACCTTTTCTAAATTCCTTTCTCAGAGTCTTCATTTTAAACAGAATGGCTTTTCTTGCAAGAAGGAATATAGATTTGCTTCCTGACATTTATCACAGTCTTTGGTTACATATTTATAAAAATATGTCATATATATATTTGTATATCATCTATCCTCACTTCCAGATTACCTAAGTGAGGGCAGGAAGGATATCTGTTCACCACTATGTACCACCACCCAAAGATGAGTGAGAACCAAATAATAAGTGAACATATAAAAGAGATTAAGTCACTTTTAGGGGTCAGGGCACCTGGGTGGCTCAGTCCATTAAGTGTTTGCTTTTGGCTTAGGCCGTGATCCTGGGGTCTTAGTATCCAGCCCTGTGTCGGAGTTCCCACTCAGTGGGGAGTGTGTTTCTCCCTCTCCTTCTGCCCCTCCCCTCTGTTCATGCTCGTGTGCTCGCTCTCTCTCTCTTTCAAAGAAATAAATAAATAAAATCTTTTTTTTAAAAAGCGATTTTTTATAGGTCAGAACGAAGACCAATAGAAAGGAGATGGTCCAAGACTATAAATAAAGGCTTTTTATTTCTTTCTCATAGTTATAACCTATATTGTACTCATAAGTTAATTAAAATGTTTATGTCCTAAATTATATGGCCTAGTCATTATGCTAGTAAGGAAATTGCCATGTCAATCAGCAATGCGCTGTCAGTCACCAGAAGTGTCTGGGTGAAAACACAGTTGGCTGTGCATCTCCTATGTGCCAGGCACTTTGCTAAATGTTGAGGACCCAGAATAAAGAAGATTCCTGATTTCAAGGAGTGCCTAGTTGAAGAGAGCTCTCAGAGAAGGCCTTTAGACCAGAAAGGCCATAATAATTCAGATGGGAATTGGTTGATCAGCTCCTGGTTGTCACCTAGCAGACTCCAGGGGGACGGGCCAAAAGAGAGGGCAGCCAAGAGTGGGCTATGGGAAACTTGAAACAGCATCTGTCCCACGTCCCCAAGCTGGTGACAGCCTCTGTTACCCGGGTGGGAGTCAACAGATGACCTCTGCATTGAATCAAAGACGTGCATCTAGACCTTGGAGTCCTGCCAGGTAGAGATGCCCTCAGAGGAGGCAGTTCTGCTGGGAGGCCTGGAGGCCAGAGAGAGTCAGATGCCCCTGGTTGGGGAAGGTGAGGAATGTGCATTAGTTTGCTAGGGCTGCTGTAACAAAGTATTGCACACTGAGTGGCTTAAATGACAGAAATTTATTTTCTCATGATTCTGGAGGTTAAAATTCCAAGATCAAGGTGTTGGCTGCTTGGTCTCTCCCAAAGCTTTGGCTTGTGGATGGCCACCTTCTCTCTGTGTCCTCAACTGGCCTTCTCTTTGAGTGTGTCCTAATATCCTCTTCTTATTAGGTCACCAGTGAGATTGAGTTAAGACCCAGCCTAATGACCTCATGTTACCTCTTTAAAGACCCTATTCCCCCCTACAGTTATGTGCTGAGAGACTGGGTATTAGGACTTCAGCATATGAATTGGGGGCAGGGAGGATGCGGGGAGAAACACCATTCAGCTCATAACACAGAGAATGTAGAATATTGGATCCAAACCTCACTTATTTCCCAATTTTCACTTTAAAGTCAATGTCCGTCCCTTATCCTTAGTCCTATCCATACCAAAATGGTGCCACTGCCCAGAACAAGCACAGAAATCAGAAGCAGTGCTGAGCCCACACCCACATCATTAAGAAGGTAGAACATAGTGGCCCAGTACTTCCCAACACCTAGCTCATCAACAGAATATATTAGATTTTTTTTAATCCAGATAATTAGGACCCATCCTAAACCAATGAATTAGGAATATCTACAAGTTGGTTTTTTTTTTTAAGATTTTATTTATTTATTTGAGAGAGAGAGCAGGGGGAGGGGTAGAGGGAAAAGGAGAAGCAGACTCCCCTCTGAACACAGAGCCCGATGCGGGGCTCGATCCCAGGACCCTGAGATCATGACCTGAGCCGAAATCAAGAGTCAGATGCTTAACCAACCAAGCCACCCAGATGCCCCAGGAATGTCTCTAAGTTTTAAGGAATCTATTCTTTTAAATCTCCCTAGCTGTTTCTAGTGATTAGTTAAGTCTGACAACCACTGCTTTTGACCTTCTGACAAAACTATGGCCTGTTTTCATAGAAAAAGGGTGTCATGTCCTTCCCATCTTAGGCCTCATTTTTGTCTTTACTCTCAAGGAAACCCTACAGATAAGTATAAATCATATAATGATGTGGATTGAACTTTATCATTAAGCTTACAAATTAGCTTTAGGCTAAAGCTCAAAGAATTTACATGCATTCATCCAATCATTTCTTAGAGTCATGTTATATTTATATCTATATTACATATATATATATATATTTCAATTTATTGATAAATAAATTGTTGTGGAGTGCTGACTACATGCCGGGCTTGGAGCTAGATGCTGGGGGTGGAGTGGTGAACACATCATGGTCCTTGCTTTCCATCCTGCCCCCTGTATATTTCTGTGAATAGAGTCTCACAGGCTGAGAGAAGGCACTGGAACTTTTTAGCTTCCGGGTGCTACCTTATGATGAAGCTGGTTTTAGAATCCTTAAGGCAAAGAATGTATTTGTTGCCAGGGTAGGTGGGGACCTCTACTCAATGTTACAGCCCAGCTGGAAAGCCAGCCACAAATCATGCTCAGGTTGATAGCACCCTTAAGAAATAAATTCTATCCCAGTCTTATTGGCTGGATGGTGTTGTCAAAAGGACATTAATTCTATCCTCCCTTTAATCACATACCAGGACCAAATACAAGCCAACTGGAACAATAAAGCTAGCTCTGCAGCAGGACATACCAAATTGTCTAAATGACAGCTTTTCTGGGGTTTTTCCGATGCTCACTGGCATCTATGAATCCATTTCCAAGTCAGGTCTCAGGGGAGCCACCAGGCCAGACCTGCTGGCCACAGATCGGAAACAGTGGTGTGGTATCTCACCAAGCTCTGTTCCCCTGCTGACTGCTGCCTCTGGTGTCCACACTGCGACTCTCCTGCTCCTTCCCTAGTGATGGGAAGTTAAGGTTAAGTACGCTCCTGCCAACAACCAAGGACTCTAAGATACTCCAGATCTTTAGAGACACCAAGCAAGGGGGCGCCTGAGTTGTACAGTAGGTTAAATATCCAACTCTTGATTTCAGCTCAGGTCATGATCTCAGGGTTGTGGGATCAAGCCTGCATCAGGCTCAGCGAGGAGTCTGCTAGAGATCCTCTCTCTCTCTCTCCCCTCCCCCTGCTTGCATATGTGCTCTCCCTAAGTAAATAAATAAAATCTTAAAAAAAAAAATAATGAAGACACCCAGCAAGTACTGAAAGAATGATGAAAGCAAAGTAGCCTCATCTGGGATATTGCTTTGTAGACAAGCCTTCATATTAATGAGGTGCAGATTGCCTCATGGTTTGAGAATTTTTATCCCAGTCTCACTAGTGCCCACAAATGAGGAAATTTTTCGGCACCAAACAAACAGGACCCCCTCTTATCTGGGCCCCATGTTTATCACACAGCTCTCCCCTTGCCTTGTGAAGTAGATGCTCTTTCTCTAGGACTGTATCCCAACCTGCCTCTGCTTTGGAACTTGCTAAGAGTCTACTCTCTCCCCCTCCACTCTTTGAAACATTGGCTCTCTCTCTCGCTCTCTTTCTCTCTCTTATGTAGATATCCCTTCCATTATATGACAGATTAAAAAACAAAACAAAAAAAACAAAACTAAACAAATCTATTTAACTTTAAGCCAATGACTCTAGAGGAAGCTAACTAAGCTCTGTCCTTGCCTTGGCCAAGAACTCTTTATTTTGGGACCCTCAATGGGCCAGAGAAAAATGGATTTCCAGTAGAGCCTGGAAGAATATGACTGTATCATCAACGATACAATCCCACTGTTTTATCAATGACAGGTTCAGTCTCTCTGACTCTAACTTGATGCAAATACTTTCATACTCTCATTCAGCTAGTCAAATGCATGCTAGTCCCTCACACCTGGGGAGAGCACTGTGTCCTTGAGAGAAGCTGGGACATTCACTCTCTACTTGTCCCCGTGAGCTCTGACAATGGTAACCATCAGATGTAAACCCGTTTAAAGTCCCACTTACACTGCAGATCCTGACTCTCAACAGTGAATTATAAGAATAAAGAGCTGTCCTTTTAAGAGCACAATTACTAGTTAAATGTATTTATTTCTAATCTCAATGCTTCTCTCGTTATCAGTGTTTGAGCTGAGAATAATGAAGTCAAAGAGGTAAAAATACATGTAGATGAGATTATATAATATCATTCTAATAAAGTAATAAACCAGTGTAATAAACTCCCTGGCATTTAATATTCAGAAGGACAACTAGCAATCTCCAGGATTTAAAATTCAGATATTTCCTTTGGCGACGATGAGCACGTCTGTGGACTTGGGTACCTATTTGCATTTCACTGTGATGTGGGAGGGTTTGCTTATAAATTGAGAACATGAACTATATCCATGTGGGCCAGTTGCAGGATACAATGGGAAAACAAACCTACTTACATTTGCTTTTTTAAGTGGAATGGAAGCTTTCAGTAGAGTGGTTGATTCATTCCGGGTTTTGTTTTGTGCTTCTTTGTTTTAATCGCAAAGAAAAGAGAAGGGGGAAGAAAGGGAGAGAAGTAAAGCCCACTGCTCTTGGACAGATCACAGAACCCTCAGGACCATCTTTTTCTTGGACATGTCCATTTTTATACAACTAAGCACCCAAACTGGGTTTGGGCTTTACTAGGAAATGTGTCCAACAACCTGCTCAACTAACCAGAAAGCATAGACTGAACGAGTCAGAACCTGACCCATATATTTCATTTATTTTCTTATTTTTTTAAAGAATTTATTTATTTGTTTGAGAGAGAGAGCGAGAGAGCACAAGCAGGGGGAGGGGCAGAGGGAGAGAGAGAAGCAGACTCCCTGAAGAGCAGGGAGCCCACGGTGGGGATCGATCCCAGGACTCTGGGATCATGACCTGAGCCAAAGGCAGATGCTTAACCAACTGAGCCACCCAGGCGCCCCTGACCCATATATTTTAAAGGTATCTTTCAAAGAATCTCTTTAAAGATACTCAGTTCTCATGGCGATTCAGCTCAGAGGACAATGGTCCAATTCAACTGTCTACTATCTTCTTCCATAAACCATGTCTCAGCAGTGGTAGGCGGGGTAGCATCACTGGTGTTAAAGGAGCCCCATGGGGACTTCCTCTCTGGCTTAGGATATAAAAAGTCATGAGAGAACGTCACTCCCACCCCAACAAGCCACAGTCTACAAAAGAATAACGTTTCTCAGCCTCTCGGGGAGCAGACATTGTAAAGTAACCTAACAAATCCCGCTGTCCCAAGGAGAGAGGGCCATACAACTCGGTCACTCCCACTGGCAGGCCAACAGTGGACACAACCATCAAAGAACAAGGAAAAAAAAAACATCGGTAGGTTTAGTCAACATTTCCAAACTTCCCATCAAGCTAATACCTTTTAAAAAGCCTATTGCTTATGTGACAGTTGTGCATTGATAATAATAGTAGCTGGTGTTTAGCATGTGATGTCTCAAACTTTGCATAATGTGCACCTTTCAGGTCTTGAGTCAACCACTGCAGTAGGTAAAACTGTTTTATAGCTAAGGAAGGCAAAGCTTGGCAAAGGGAAATGATTTCCTCAGTGGAATCCGGGTCTACTAGTCCACAAAACCTTTAGTCTTTGGATCATATCATTCTTTCTTGCAGCTTGTAAGATGAGAGTAAAAATCAAGGGCTGTTTATATTGCTACAATTTTCTGAATATCTGGGGCAGATTTTCTTTTTTTTTTTTTAAGAGAGAGGGTGTACGAGGTGAGGAGTGGGGAGGGGCAGAGACAGAGGGAGACGCAGACTCCACGCTAAGCTGGGAGCCTGATACTGGGCTCAATCCCAGGACCCTGAGATCCTGACCTGAGCCAAAATCAAGAGTTGGATACTCAACCAACTAAGCCACCCAGATGCCCTGCTCCCATTTTTTTTTTTTCAGAGAGGATTTTCTTTTTTTTTTTTTTAAAGATTTTTTAATTTATTTATTTGAGAGAGAATGAGATAGAGAGCATGAGAGTGGGGAGGGTCAGAGGAAGAAGCAGACTCCCTGCTGAGCAGGGAGCCCGATGCAGGACTTGATCTCGGGACTCCAAGATCATGACCTGAGCCGAAGGCAGTTGCTTAACCAACTGAGCCACCCAGGTGCCCCAAGAGGATTTTCTTTTAAATCCTAAGAAATTACTGTGTCTATTCCAGGGGAATGTAAAACACAACTCTTTTAAACATATGCCTGTGTTAATTGTCCAAAATCATCTTAACTGGTTATTTGAATTCTTGAAGAGGTTGTGCAGGGAATTAGAGACACAGGAAGACTACATGTGCCTTGAGAGGAACACCAGGATGCCTAAGCCCCTGGTGACAACATCACTTTTGATTGCCTTTCCTGAGATGATATATTTCTAAAATCATGATGAAAGTTATTATTACAGGTAGTAGAATTCAAAATGTGAATATGCGTTTCACATAGGCCTTTGCCAGGACTGTTACAAACATTTAAGACGAGAATAATCTATATTAGCAATGATATTACATGCCACTGATCAACTTTTATATTTCAAATGTAACACAATTTTTATGTCAATAAATTAGTTCAGAATGGTATTGTCTGCCCTCCTCACCTGGACAGTGAAGACTGCTCAAAAGGAGAAAACATATTTCCTAATGTAGGTACAAAAGTAAGCATTTTGTGCCTTTTAAAAAAGATCATGCTTGGGGCACCTGGGTGGCTCAGTCAGTTGGGCATCTGCCTTCGGCTCGGGTTGTGAACCTGGGGTCCTGGGATCAAGCCCCACATTAGGCTCCCTGCTCATCGGGGAGTCTGCTTCTCCCTCTCCCTCTGTCCCCACTCATGTGCTCTCTCTTGCTCACTCTCTCTCTCAAATAAAAATCTTTAAAGAAAAGTGATCATGCTTGTTTGGCAGGTACATGTTTCCATTGCTTTCATAACTGCTTCCCATTCTTTATCAGGGCACAGGCCTCAAGGCACCTTGCTGAGCTACCCGGCTGCTGACCAGCCAGCAGGATGATGTCCATGGGAATGAAGATGATGATGGATCATTGCGAAATCTTTACCCAGTGCTTCATATCAGATCCTCTGATTTAATTGTCACAAGAAGATAGTATTGTTATTGCAGTTCAGAGCAGCGTCCGTATGCCACCGAGCCTTGAAGCCTCTGGTGAACACCATGATGAAGACAGTCTCTGGAACTTGTTAAGAGAGATCTTTGGCATCCTAGCTTGAGATTGTGGGATCCTAGCAAGTCCCACCCATGGAAATCAAGGGTGTGGATAAGAGAAATGCATTGTTGTGGGGATGCTGGTTCCCCTGGCTCAGCCACTGAGTCAATGCATTGATGAGCAGGTGCTTATTGCAGGATGCAGCTGGAGCCGGGTGCTGGGGAACACTCCTAGGTCAGGTCTTTAGCATCTGCTCAGAAAGAATCATTTTAGGGGCACCTGGGTGGCTCATTTGGTGAAGCGTCTGCCTTCGGCTCAGGCCATGATCCCAGGGTCCTGGAATCGAGCCCCCATCAGGCTCCCTGCACAGCAGAGAGCCTGCTTCTCCCTCTCCTCTGCTGTTCCTCCTGCTTGTTCTCTTTCTTTCTCTCTCTCTGTTAAACAAAAAAAGAAAAAAAAAGAATCATTTTACAACTGGTCTGTAAGTTAGAAATTCCTTGGAGACATTTTCTGAAGCAAGCTTATGCCATCAAAACAACAACCGGTCACTCAGGTCTCCAATGTTAGACAAAAAAATTTTTTAAGATTTATTTATTCAATTTAGAGAGAGAGAGCGCGCGATAGCACAAGTGAGGGGAGGGGCAGAGGGCTAGAACCTTTGAGCAGACTCCCCCGAGGAGTATGGAAACCGAGGTGGGGCTCTATCCCATGACCCATGAGATCATGATCTGAGCTGAAAGCAAGAGCCGGATGCTCAACCAACTGAGCCACCCAGGCGCCCCTGGAAAAGAGTTTTTAAGAACATGATCATGTCCTTTTTTTAAAGGACATTTAAAAAAATGCTTGAAGTGCTGTCGGTTCATGAAGCCCCTATTACAAGCTGCTCCAGTCTGGATCATTTTGAAGCAAACCTCAGATACCAAGTCATTCATCTGTAAATTTTTCAGCATGTGATAAAGGAGTCAAGAAAAAAAACAACAACCCAGAACTGAATCTCATTATTACACTTAAAAATTAATAATAGCTCATTAATATCAAGTATTCAATCAGCGTGCAAATTGCTCTGATTGTCTCCTAATTATTCTTATAGTTTGTCTGAATACTATGTTCTTCTTTATCTTCTTTATGGTTACAACGGTTCATCATTTTCCAAAGTATCTTCCCTGAGATGTTAACTGATGTTATGCAATTTAAAAATAAATCTCATAGGTCAATAAATCTAGCAAACACTGAATTAAACAAAGTGAAACAGATTTCTTTACTGTGGGGCTTTCCTAAACCTTCAATATGTTGGTGTGCATTGAAAGCCTCTAAAAAAGGGATCTGGAGTGCAGTTTTACCAAATCTGTGGGAACATGGGTTTCTTTCTCTGATATAAGCCCAAACCTTAGGAAATACAACTGGAGGCAAGTCACTTACTTTTTTAGTCCGTTTTCTTTCCCCTGTGTAACATGTAATGGATTGGTTTTGTCTAGAAGTCTTAATGATGATCAATATGGTCTCTCCAAAGCCTGCATTCTGTTACTAACTGAAATCCAGGATTGTAGTTACTAATAAAGGTAACGTGTGGGCAGACCAATGACCACCACGTGGCTGTAAACAGAATTTTAATATATGTGCAACCCATACAGGGTCTAAATACATGGCTACAGAGATGCAGAATATTGAAACCAGCACTGCCCTTGGAGCTCAGAGCATGAGGTCAGACTTTCTGAGCAAACGAAGCTGTCATCTATCAGGGAAACAGTCCCGGTGTTTCAACATCCGTGGTGACAACACTTCCCCAAAGCCAATAAGACCCAGTGTATTAAAAAGGAATTTTGTATCACAAGGGGTTGGAGATAAGCCACCTGAGAAATATAGATTCAATTTCGAAATAAAGGAATATCCAGGACATCTTATCAGTTTATAGGAATAACAGGGCGGAACAGAAATCTCCAAAAGATTTGTGATGTGCTATCTTTGAATGAGGAATGGCCACATGCAATTATCTAGTTCAAGCACTTACTTTTTCATTTCTCCTGAGGTACGTGCTAGCACTCACTCATAATCCTAAATACAATACTGTAGGGAAAAAGTGATCCAACTTGTATTTTGAAATGAAGAAAGATGCATTCTTTTCCATCGCCTGACAGTGGAAGTTAGGGAAAGAATGGAAGGCTGACAAAGATATTAGCTTAGGATTACTCTTATTTGGTCCAGGTGACCCTGATGTTTTTGTAAAATCCCCCAGAAAATCAACCTCCACCAGGGCTAGTTATGAAAATGCCCCCTATGTAACGGAATGGTGTGTATCTGCCAAGAACCTTTCCAAAAATCTCTAGCTTTTAGGACAAATAGAGTTCAGTACCCCAGGGGTTATATTTTATTTCAAGATCTTACTTTGCTGACTTGCTTCACCTTGGGCAGAAACAGCAATCAACATGAGTGATGCTAATTGGGACGCTGGTTGATTTCTGTTTTCTTTTGCATTAACTGGGAGCAAAGTTAGAAAAGTTTGTTTTTGCTGGGAAGCATTGGGAACAGGACTCCAATTACCACCCACTCATCTTCCAAGCTAGGGCTACCAAGAGTGAAGGATGTCAGTGTCTCCTTTCATTCCAGTAACACTTGGAATTGCTAGTCTGTGCACGTTTCTCTCTTGGCTCCTGGTTAATGACTAGACATCTGTATTGAGGCATGATGGGCACTGGGCTTTTTACAGGGGTTGGGCGGGTTCAAAGTGGACCCAGACCTCCAGGGTTTGCAGTCTAATTGAGACATAAAGCTAAAAATTCATGGCATTTGTAATCTCCTTTCTTTCCTACTTTTTGTTATGAAAAATGTCAGCAGTCTCAAAAGCTGAAAGATAGTGTATACCAAGCACTCGTATTCATCACCTCTATTAAAAATCTAACATCTGCTGTTACTTGCTTTATCACTGTGTGTGTGTGTGTGTGTGTGTGTGAGAGAGAGAGAGAGAGAGAGGGAGATTGTTGAACAACCTGAAAGTAAGCTGCAGATATCATGACACTAGAAGCCTTTAAATAGTTCAGCTACCTTTCTTAGAAGAACATTCTCCTCCCATTTAACCACAATATTAATATCATATCTAAGATATTTTATAATAATTCCATAATACCATCTAAAATCCAGTGTATATTCAAATATCCCAACTTGTCCCAAAATATGTTTTTTCTGGAGCTGTTTTGTTTTGTTCTCACCAGGATCCAGTTGAAATTGACATGTTAGACTTGGAGGTTACATTTTTTTTTTTGAACTTCTAACCACCACCCCTTTTTTCTTCAGAACATTGACTTACTGACTTTTTATTTATTTTTTTATTATGTTATGTTAATCACCATACATTACATCATTAGTTTTTGATGTAGTGTTCCATGATTCATTGTTTGCATATAACACCCAGTGCTCCATGCAGAATGTGCCCTCTTTAATACCCATCACCAGGCTAACCCATCCTCCCACCCCCCTCCCCTCTAGAACCCTTATTTTGTTTTTCAGAGTCCATCGTCTCTCATGGTTTGTCTCCCCCTCCGATGTCCCCCCCTTCATTCTTCCCCGGGGGGTGGGAGGGATGGGGTGGCTGGGTGATAGACATTGGGTAGGTGAGTGCTGTGAAGTGTGCAAGACTGTTGCATCACAGATCTGTACCTCTGAAGCAAATAATACATTATATGTTAAAAAAAAAAAAAAGAAGAAGAAGAAGAAGAAGACTTACTGACTTTTTTAAGAGGTCAGGCCAGTTATAGGTTATCTCACTTTCTGATTATCTGATTTTTCTGATTGCTTCCTCATGGTGTCCATTAACATTTTTCTCTGTCAATGTTTCCCGTAAACTGAAAGGTAGGCCTAAAGTCTTGATTAAACATGTTTGACAAGAAAACTTCACACTTTCATACATTGCTAGTGGGAATAGAGGATGGTACAGCCACTTTGGAAAACAGTCTGGCAGTTCCTCAAAATAGTAAACATATTGGGAATGAGGCAAGATGTTCCCTCTCACCACTCCTTTTCAACACCAGACTAGAAGTACTAGACATTGCAGTAAGACAAGAAAAGGAAATAAAAAAGACTCAGATTGAGAAGAAATAAATAAAACTGTCTTTGTTTGCAGATGACATGAACATCTATGTAGAAAATGCAAAAGAATTGACAAAAACTGCTGGAACTAATCAGTAAGGTTGTGGGACACAAAGTTAATATACAGAAATCAATCTTTTTCCTACATACCATCAGTGAACAAGTGGAATTTGAAAATAAAAACACAATACCATTTACATTAGTACCCTCCCAAAATGAAATACTCAGGTATAAATTTAACAAAATATGTATAAGACCTATATGAGGAAAACTACAAAACTGATAAATGCAATCAGAGAAAAACCAAATAATGGAGAAATATTTTGCATTCATGGATAGGAAGATTCAATATTGTCAAGATGTCAATTCTTCCTAACTTGATCTATAGATTCAGTGCAATCCCAATTAAAATATCAGCAAGTTATTTTGTGGATATCAACAAACTGATCCTAGAATTTATATGGAGAGGCAAAAGACCCAGAATAGCCACCATAATATTGAGAAAGAAGAACAGATTTGGAGGACTGATGCTACTCGACTCAAGACCCACTATAAAGCTACAATAACCAAGGCAGTGTGGTATTGGTGAAAGAATAGACAAATAGATTAATGGAGCAGAAGAGAGGTCTCAGAAATAGACCTGTATAAATCCATCACAATGGAGAAAAGATCATTTTTTCAACAAGAGGTCCTAGAACAACCAGACATCTGCTCGCCAAAAAAAAAAAAACAAAAAAGATTCTAGACACAGACCTTATACCCTTCACAAAAATTAACCCAAAGTGGATCGCAGACCTGAATGTAAAATGCAAAACTATAAAACTCCTAGAAGATAACATAAGAGAACACCTAGATGACCTTGGGTCTGGTGATAACACTAAAGGCATAAAATCCATGAAAGAAATAATTGATAAACTAAATTTCATTAAAATTTAAGACTTTTTCTCTACAAAAAGCAATTCAAAAGAATGAGAAGACAAGTCACAGAGTGGGAGAAAATATTTGCAAAAGACACATTGGATAAAAGACTGTTATCCAAAATATATAAAGAACTCCTATGACTCAACAAGAAGAAAAAAACAACCCAATTTAAAAATGGGCCAAAATCTTTAACAGACACCTCACCAAAGAAGAGATACAGAGGACAAATAAGCATACGAAAAGATGCTCCGTATCATATATCACCAGGGAAATGCTAATTAAAACACTGAGATACTACTGCACGCCTACTAGAATGACCACAATCCAGAACACTGACAACACCAAATGCTGGTGAGGATGTGGAAGAACGGGGACTCTCATTCATTGGTGCTGGAAATACAAAGTTGTACAGCTACTCTGGGAGACGGCATGGTGGTTTTTTACAAAGATAAACATATTCTTAATATATAATTGAGCAATTATGCTTTTTGGTAACTACGCAAAGGAATTGGAAACTTACGTCCACACAAAAACCTGCAAACAGATATTTGTGGGCAATTTATTCATAATTGCCAAAACTTGGACACAACCAAGATGTCCTTCAGTAAGTGAATGGATAACTGTGGTACATCCAGACAATGGAATATTATTCAGCACAAAAAGAAATGAGCTATGAAGTCATGAAAAGACGTAGAGAAACTTTAACACACATTACTCAGTGAAAGAAGCCAATCTGAAAGGGCCATATGCTATAGGACATTCTGGAAAAGGCAAAACCATGAAGATAGTAAAAAGATCAGTGGTTTAAGGGGTTGGAGTGGGAGGGAAGGATGAATAGGATGAACACAGAGGATTTTTAGGGCAGTGAAAATACTCTGTATGAGAGGTGCCTGTGTGGCTCAGTTGGTTAAGCATCCAACTCTTGATTTCATCTCAAGTCATGATCTCAGGGTCCTGAGACCAAGGCCTGCATCGGACCTCCGCACTCAGCAGGGAGTCTGCTTGAGATTCTCTCTCCCTCTGCCCCTCCCCCACCACACTTGTGCATTCGTGCACAGCACCCCCCACAAATAAATAAAAACCTTTAAAAACCACTAAATTGTACACCTTTTAAGTTGGTGAATTGTACAGGGTGTGACTTGTACCTCCATAAAACTGTCAGAGATGGTGTCATGCATTTTGTATCGCATCACATCAAGAGACCCATAATTTCAGGTTGTCCCTCCATGAATGATGCTCATTTTGACCTCCCGGTTAGACTGGTGACCCCAGATGTCTTCAGAGTACAGGTATGGTTTCCCTTTGCAAATAGTGAGCAAACCGTGGCATGATGGATTAAGAACACACAAACACCTGCTCCCGGACACCTTCTCTCCTCATGTTCGAGTGTATACTGATGAGCCCTGCCTGCATCAACCATTTCACTGAGGACTGCAGAATAACCAGCACCACTTTTGCAGATTCAAAATCTCGGATGCCTTGACGGAGTTTTCGGGGTCACTAGGTACGTCAGTGGCACAAAGGAGACTCATACCCCGGCCTTCTTGTTCTAGCCCCCTGCTCATGCCATTGTCTTATCTACAGCTGTCATTCACCTGCATGGAAAGACAGCTTCTGCCACAGTGCAGGCCAGGAAAGTGTTGCAAGGATCCAGGAGCAAAGTTACTGCCTTACCACCAGGAAGGAATTTAGGAGGGCTTCCTGAAAGAGGCCGAACTTGCTGTCGGTTGTAAAGGAGTGAATTAGGAGTACACAGGAGGATTCCAGGCTGGGGCACAGCACAAGCAAGACCGCCCCCACCCAGGAACAGCATAAGCACTGAGAGGAAAGCATTGTTGGTGAGCAGAATTACCACTGGTACCAGGCTGGTGCCAACAGGCATGAGCTCTAGAGCCAGATTGCTGGGATTTGAACACCAGCTCCGCTACTTACGACCCATGCAACCTTGAGCAAGCTACATAACCTCTCTGTGTCTGGATTCCTTGGCTGTAAAAAAAGGATCGAAGTAATAACCTCACTGGGGTTTTGTAAAAATTAAATGAATTTGGGAAGAGTTCCTGGCAGCAGAGTCCTCAAAAACAGAGGCTATCATCACATCTCACAAAATTTTGGATAGCAATTTGCAAAGAGTAGGATTCGCAGAGGCAAACAACAGCCAAATGCCTTTCCCTCTGAAAATATGGCATTGCCCCTGCTCCATGGGCATCCACTGGAGGTGGATGCTCCCGCAAGAGGCAAGAGCAGAGTAGACTCTGGAGAGAGAAGTCAGCATAGGAACCAGGAAATCTGGGTTGTCATCTCACATCTGCCACCAACCACCACATGATCCAGAGTGAGTCTCTCTCTTCTCTAAGTCTCAGTTTCTACAATGGCAAATGAAGAAGTTGGACTAGTTCATGTCCCAGTGCACTTTCCACCTCTGACTGCGTGATCCTGGGAGTCTCGAGTGGGGGCCATGGCCAGTCCATTCTGCGCAGGGCTGTGAGGGTGTAGAGGGCCGGATGGAGAGCTGCCTCTTGGGGTGGTCAGGCATTGTTCCTCTGAATCCAGAGCTGGCACACATCAGAGCACCCAGGGTTACCCAAGGTCACCTCCATTTACTCATTTCTCAGAGGTGTAAAGGGAGCTATGCAAGTTCATCAATCTCACAGGTGAATATGTAATTATTTAGCACTTAATATTATTATGAGCCATTTATGTCTCACTGTCATGATGTCACAAAGTTTATGGTAATTTTCTTTGATTTGGTTTCTACTTCTTACTCTGTCTGCAACTTCTCAGCAAGAACGTTTGGCCAGAAAACAGAATTTGTGGGGAAGGACTGTCAATCTTTGGCTGCGTGAAGGTCTCTTTGATGTTCATCAGTACATAATATGAAGCATATCTAAATATGTATATTTATGATTGAGAAATACCAGGTAGAAACAATAAATTCGGTGTGTACTCAACTAGACATTCCATATATAAAATGTGCCTTCTTTGTGCTCTCCAAGACATGGTAGGCACTCAATCAACAAAGACCACTGAGATATTATAGCATATCATGGGAAAAGTGACTAGAAAAAATGTCTCCAAGCTGATTCATTGACATTGATTGCTAAAGCTTATGAGCAATATGCCGTTTAAATATTCATTATTTCCGTTACTCCTGGATCTTCAGTGCCTTGACCAGTGCCTGGTACAAAGAAGGTAATATACCAATATCAGGGGCTGTAGTAGTTCTAAAATACACCCACAAATTCTCTGATGCTCTTCTTTGCAAGAGGTGGGATTTTAATTCCTCTCCCTTTGAGTACAGGCTGGATTTAGTGACTCACTTCTAATGAAAAGAACAAAGCAGACAGGATGATGTATGGTTTCGGGGACTAGATCATAAAAGGCACTGTGGCCTCCTCACTCATTCATTTTCTCTGAACTTGCTTGCTCTGGGTGGAGTGAACTGACATGTCATGAGCAGCCCTATGGTAAGGCCCACCTACTGAAGATCTGAATAATGAAAAAGCAAGGCCTCCAGCCAACAGCCATAACAGTGAACCATCTGGAATAGAGTTCTCCAGTCCCCGCAACCCCATGAGAGACCCCGAGCCAGAATCAGCTAGCTACGCTGTCCCCAGATTCCTGACCTTCAGAAACTTTGTGAGATAATAAATGACATATCGTAAGCCACCAAGTTCTGGAATACTTTTTTCAGTTAGCAATAAGTAACTAATACAGATGCACAAACAAATAGAAAGTGTGTTGCCTATGTAGGTACTAGAGGACTGTCAATAACTAGATATCCTTCTTTTTTTCTTATAAATTCTCTAATTTATTCCTTACTTGATTGTGTCCTTACTAGATTTATTCCTTATTTGATTGAAGCCCATGGATTATTCTGTGGCAGAACTGTCAAAAGTGATGATAAAACTATAATGAAATATGCTGTGATCTGACTG
Source organism: Neomonachus schauinslandi (assembly GCF_002201575.2). NCBI lineage: Eukaryota > Metazoa > Chordata > Mammalia > Carnivora > Phocidae > Neomonachus > Neomonachus schauinslandi. Next base: position 61,782,727 of record NC_058408.1, read on the forward strand.
AGGTCAAGTTAAAGAGGTGGAAAGCCTGGCTAACTGGAGGAAAAGCCCAGAAAGATCCCACTGACAAGAAGCAAAATACTCTTCCTTCTTTGTCTTTTCCATGCTCATACATGAGCTGCCAGGCCTCTTTCCCTTCCCTTTGTAGGGAGTAATGTTGCTTCCTGCTCCTTCCTTTTTGCTTAGAGAGGAAAAAAAAAAGCAAGCTGTAGATTTTTCACAGCAGCAACCAGCTCTAGAGTAAGCCATGTTATCTATGAGAAACAGGAATGTTTCAATCAGGGCTAAGATGATTTCTTTAGGGATAAGGGCCCAAATACATCTCAAATGGAATTTTCCAGGAGGAGAGCACGTTGTGAGTCCAGATCCCGTTGGCTCATTATCTAGTAGACTCAGAAGCCAGGATTACCGCCGCCTCTCTTTTGGACTGGCTTAGCTAGTTTGGTTGGTCTCAACATGGCGTAAATAAATCCCAGCTTTGGGTTTACTAAGTGCAGTAAGTCAAGGTGACACTCACTGCTTCAACAACAACAAATTCACCCCAAAAGTGTAAGGATTCAAACAGAAGAGAAGTTTATTTCTCACAGCCACAAAGTCTGACAGACATGTTCTTGGTCAGCAAGAGGCTCTCTCTTCTAAGCCAGTCCTTTTTTTCCATCTTGTGGCTCCATCTTCTGCAGGATATGGCTCCCAGTTCACCGTCTTTGTCTGCATCCAGCCCATAGATGCAGAGAGCACACAAAGAATCACACGCTAGGTAACCTGTGGGCTCCGTGAAGAGGCAGCCCTCCTTGCTTCTGCTCACATTTTATTGGTTGCAACGCTGTCGTGTGGCCTCCTGACCACAAGGGGAGCTGTTATGCCCAGGAAGAAGGGGAGACTGAGTTCTGAACAACTAGTGGTGTCTGTCACATTAATAGAACCACTTACCTCCTTATGGCTGCAGGTCACCTCCTCACCTGGCATCTCCTTTCCCCGTGCTTCTAGAGAGTGCCACACACCTGTCCCCACTGTATTAACTCTCGCCCAGTTTATTGATCCATCCCTCCACTTCTCCATTAGCATCTGGGGAGCAGACAGCGTCTTTCTGTGTGTGTATCCACAGTATGTGGCAAAGAGTAGGGGCTCATGTTGAGCAACAAATGGGTAAACTGAAGGATGACTAGTATTTACTCATAGTAGACCAGGGACGAGAGAATGGGTGGTCGTGTGTGGTGAGCATTCTTTGACAGAATGTGAACAGGGAATATAGGAGAGAGCTCAGTCACACCATGTCAGAAAGGGCAGTGTTTCTGGCTCTGTAACCTATCTGTGGAGTATTTACAAGTGCCAAGAAAGTCAAGAATTCAAGCATTTATTAAAGTCTGATCATGGCTAATGTGAAATCTCCCTTTAAATTCACGTTTTGAAAGGATCCAGTATTGGGACGCCTGGGTGGCTCAGTCGGGTAAGTGTCTCCCTCCAGTTCAGGTCATGATCCCAGGGCTCTGTTTGGGGAGCCTGCTTGTTCCCCCAGCTTGTGCTTGTATGCTCTCTCTCTCTCTCTTTCTTTGTCAAATAAATAAATAAAATCTTTAAATATATATATATATTACAGGGAGACTGGCTTTGAACAACAGGAAAAGGACACTGGAGTCCATCTCAGGAGCTCCAAAGTTCTCATGTTGATTCTGCCCTTGACTGGTGGTATTTCCTTGGATAAAGCATTTGATCTTTCTGTGCCTTCGATTCAGTTGGTAGAGCATGTGACTCTTGATCTAGGGGTTGTGAGTTTGAGCCCCACGTTGGGTGTAGAGATTAGTTAAAAATAAAAAAGAATCTTAAAAAAAACAAATAAACAAACAGTGAGAGGTAGTTACTAATATTATCCCCGCTTTATAGCTGAGGAAAAAGATGCTTACAGGAACAAAATCACTACCTGAAAGTCAGGATTTGGGCCAGCTGTGCTCTCTTGCTCCATGAACTGAATTAGAAATCTCGCTTGAGTCAGAAATCTGTGTGGATGGCCTTGTGGGGATGCTTCCTTCTTAAAGATTTTATACAGTAAGAATTCGAGTGCCTGACCTGGGAAGGAGAAAAGGGGAAACCCCTTACCAAACTCACCCCTCATGTTTTTTAGGATCTTATCATTACATTTCAGTTACCCAGAAGGGCTATGATGGGTCTAGGAAAGCTTTCTGAGCTGGGAGAAGTTGACCAAAGTAAACTGCAAGGGCCTTGGAAAGTCCTCTGCTTAGCTACAGTGTGTGGAGCAACCAAAGCTCCGTGTAACTGATGGGAAACAAGACTTGAAATGGCTCTATTTTGGTGGTTTACTTCTTCACTTTTTTGCTTCTTTTTTAATGAATGAAATTGCCTTTTGAGGCTGCCATTACCTCCAAAGGTCCCAGGCACAGATCAGCAACCGCTCCAGAGGGGGGCATTGGCACCCTTCCTTGTGCGGAGTCCCAGTTCCGGGAGACTGCCTGCGCTCATCTTGACCATGCACATGGGGACAAGGGCCCCACCCCCTCAGCAGCCCATTCCCTCCCCCAAAGAGCAGGAAGAGCAATAGGCCCTGCCTTGCTAGGGTTGCCAGGAGGAGGGCATGAGGAAAAACATGCCAGGTGCCAACAATGTGCCTGGCACATAACGGATACTTAACACAACCATTCCCTTCAGGTTCAAGGTAGCAATGGGTATCTTATTTTTTCACCATTTGGGACCAAGGATTTGGGAAAAAGAGTCATTTCAAAGTCATAAAGTAAAAGCGTGGCAGAAGTGGATGGGCAAGACCTCACTCAGCAGCCAGGACCATTCCAGAATCACCTGAGCTGGGTTTCCTAGGTGCCACCAGCCTGGCCAGTCCATCCCTGACCCGCCCTGATGCCTCCGAGGCCCTTCCAAACAGCCTCTACCTCGGGAAACAGTTTACGATTCAGCAGAGAGCATGCTGTGTTTTTTTTGAGATATGTCCAAAAGGATTAGCATCACTGTTGAAACTGTTTTCATCACCTTATGGAACTTAAGAAAGCCTAGGGCTGTATTAATAAATTCAGTGTTGATAGGCACATATCTATAAAGTAATGTCAGTCATCATCCCTATATATTAATGGAAGCTGGATTCCAGGGACAGAGAACATTCCCAGAGGGAGTTGGCCCACTTCATTACTTTTATGTAGGTTCAGAAGTTATTTATTTCTCAGGTATGATAAGAAATGATGCTTTATGCCATCAACCATAATGCAGGCATACACAGTCATCCCATTTCCCAAAGCAATACAAGCAAGTAAACCTGTAGGCAACAAATGGAAATATGTTCCCTCTTCTCTCGCAGCCTTCTTTCGTGGAGCAGAATTAGTGATTTTCCCAAGAGGAGGCTCTGCTCTCTCAGACCACATCCTCAGTCCCCAAGGGATCAAGTCCCCCAAATATTTCAAAGTCACAGGCTTTGAATTCATTAAGATTCAATAAGAGGACTCCGTAAAGGTTGTGCTGACATGACATCAAACGTGAAGACTCCGTGCAGATGACTATTTTGCATGATGGAAGCCAGACGTCTTAATGGCTGAGTTAATGACTTCAACGTCCATCTGTGTGCGTACTTTTGGTGCTGTTGGCCACCTACATTCCAGCCGAAGCACTCCTCATTTCTGAGCAACACTCTTGGAGCAAGCGAGGGTCCCCCGGGGTTGCCTGCATGTTTTGCACCTTAATTGAAGGGACACAGCAGCAATGACCTGACATTTATGAAAACTTCCTTGGGTTCTGGCCTCCCTGGAATTCTTTCAGTTTGTTTTATAAAATCCATTTGATCCTATTGATTAAAAACAAAGTCACACGATGGATTCAAGACAACAGACTCATTCCCAAGCAGGTGGTGTCGATCAGGCCTGGGAGCAAACACGGAACGTCAATCCCTTGCTCATCTCATTGTCCACCCAAAAGTAAAAGCAAGCAGGCACAAACCCTGACGGCCACATCGTGCATGGTGCTCACACAAGGATGCAAAGGTTCGCCTATGCTCCCTACATGTGCTCTTTCCCCTGGATGTCTGAGTCTGATATGCATCCTCTGCTGATGCCCTTGCAGTGATTGAATCAATAATTTGATGTGCTGCTTTCTATAAGATGCCAAGACACTCCTTGAAACACTATTTTTAAAAATCTTATTTCTGTACACTGGATGTGGCCCCTTTGTTCACAACCAACATTGGTTCTCTGGCCAGAGGACCAAAGACAGCCCCGTAGGATACTGAGGATGTTCTTACATATTTCAGCAGCTTTAGACCTGAACCCAAGACCTGGGTGCTTTGAAAGGCCACTGCTGGTGGTCCCTTGGGCACCATGTGAGACCAGCCCTTCTGTGGGATCAAGGGGGGCTAGCCAGAACCATGGGCCTCTAGCCCTGTCCCTCCTCTCTCATCACCCATACTTCTTTCTCTGCTGAATTGGGCCTTCAAATGGGGCTGGGTGCTCCCACCCAGAGAAAACTGGGGAACTCCCAGAATCCAGAGCTGAAAGTCCCATTCTCCCACTGTTGCTCCTGCTGTCTTTCCAGAAGTCCCTGGGCAAGGTCTGTGGGGCCCTGAGAGAGTCCCATCCAGCCCCAATCACCTCCCCACATCCTTCATTCTGGAGCGAGGGTAGAACGCCAGTCAACCGTTGGTGATAGTCCCTTTAGATCTTAAAGTTTAGGGGAAGCATCCATATTTTGTCCTCTTCCTGTCATTCTGACACGTGGGTTACTTGAAATAATCCCATTTCAAGCATCCACAGATGTTCCTCCTTGGACACATGGAAAGCAAATTCCAGAGCACAGGCTCCACAGCTGCTGAATGGAAGGAGATTCAGGGCCAACTGTGAGGTCTATGGTGCAGCTCCCACTCCTGGTATGAGCTTTGCCCAGGCCCCCGCAAGGGAGACTAGGCAGGACAACCTCAGCCCCAGCTCCTGGTTGTTCAAATGTATCCACCTGATCACCAATCAGGGCTTGGCATCTAATTAGGGTTTCAGAGCTTTCTGGGAGGTCCAGTCTCATTACATTTGCCCTGTTGGGAATATCCATCCTCATCCCGTGGGTATGTTCTCAGTGGAAATGTGTCTCAGCGCAAATAGAGGTGAAAGAAGGTAAGCAGCTCATCTCCCCTCACACGGTGAATGGCAGACAATAGGACTGCTGCCGAATCGCCTCCTGAACCCAAAGTAGCACTGGCTGCCCTGGGTCTGTTCCAGCTCTGGCGTGTGGCCCAGAGCACAAAGGCAGCCCCTGACCAAGACTCCTTCTTTGCTTGCCCCCTTTTCATTACATCTAACCAGCAGGGTGGGGAATGAACTCTCAACCTGGCTTCTCCCCAGGAGAACAAAGTGCAATCTCTTATCTTGCAATCAACTCAGGCCCACCAGCCATTCCCTTTGAGTGCAGCTTGGTGGGGGGTGAATTAACCTGAGCTTTTAAGAGTTTGAGTGAAATCACCTCTGATAGAAAGGAAAGGTTTTTAATAAAAGAGGTTTCTTCACCCTTTGTTGTGTCTGAATTCAGCTGCTCATCAACCACTCTGGATCTCAAAAGAAATGTGTTGTGCTTCTGGGCTTGGATATGGGTAATAATGAAAGGTAGTCGGTGAAGGGTCCAGACAGCGTGCACAAAAGGGATAAATGGATATTTGCTCCCTAGGATCACTTAGCACTTATGTCCTCTCCTTCTGGGAAAAGCCCACAACTTTCATCTGGGAATGTAACCACAAACACCTCGGTTACCACAACCACACTCTGGTCAATCAGAACTACTCATCTTTCTGAGCTCTGTGACAGGCTCAGGGATGCACAGGTAACCCCATCAAAGCCAGAGAGGGTCTATAAGACTTTGATGGGAATTCTGGACTTGAATTTTCTACCAGACATGAATCTGAGAAGGTATAATAAGATTGAGAGTCCTTGCAGCCATTCCGTTACCACAGGGTCCATCCTTTTGAAGAGTGGAGCCAACATGAAAAGCGCAGACAAGTGAAGAGGCAGAGGAAGATGGCCTCCTGATAATAGAGTGTGTGCCTGGATCAAGCCATGCCTGAAAGCAGTATTTTCCTGAACTTTTACAATAAACTGTCTCTTTGCTTAAATCATTTTGGATTGCGTTTTGTTCACCTCTAAGTAAAAGTATACTAATAATACAAGGGAGGACATGATAAGTATTTAAGACCTAGAAATGAGCAGTGTCCAACAACTGAGTGTAAGCCAGCTAGGGAATCAAAGAGGCAGGCAGCCTCTGAGAGGCCTATGCTCAGTATCCAAGCTCCATATTGGTGGTGGTCAAAACTTAAGGTGCAGAAGAACCCATGGAGAACGTAATGACAGCATGGATTCCTAGCCAACCCCTGGCCAATGCTCAGCTTTCCAGTCTGGAGGTGGGGCAGTGGCAAAAGCCACACAGGAGAGAAGTCTAGGCCAGCACCTAGCACAGGACCACAGGGAGGCACGCACAGCCCCAGCAGCTCAGCTGGTGATTTGTGCACATGGCGAGGAGCCTGCGGGTCACGAGCAATGATTCCAGAGCTGGAACATCACACATTAGTTCAGAGACGCAGAAAACATGGTCTAGTCAGAAGTGCAGTAGGAAGGGGTGCCTGGGTGGCTCAGTCCTCACTAAGCATCTGCCTTCGGCTCAGGTCATGATCTCGGGGTCCTGGGATCAAGCCCCACATCGGGCTCCCTGCTCGGCGGGAAGCACTGCTTCTCCCTCTGCCTCTGCCTCTGCCCCTCCTCACTGCTTGTTCTCTCTCTCTCTCTCAAATAAATAAGTAAATAAATAAAATCTTTTTAAATAAATAAATGAAAAATATGTTTACAATTAATATAGATTCAACATAAGAAAAAATATTTTCAAAAATTTCATCACCTATAGTTAACTACTGTCACTATTTTGGTGCAAGTCCATCTAGGTGTCTTTAAAAATAAGTGCAGGGGTGTCTAGATGGCTCAGTCAATTAAGTGTCTGACTCTTGATTTTGGCTCAGGTCATGATCTCATGGTTGTGAGATGGAGCCCCAGGTCAGGCTCTGCACTGGGCATGGAGCCTGCTTAAGATTCTAAAGATTTCCTCTCTCCCTCTCCCTCTGACTCTCCCCCGCACTCATGTACTCTGTCTCTCTCTAAAAAATAAATACATAAACAAAATAAAATAAAAATAAGTGTAAACATATTATACATACCATTTTTATAAACTGCCTTTTATACTATTTACTGTAAGTCTCTTTCCATGTCAAATATTTAAATGCAAAAGAAGGTTAATGTTTAAATATCTCATTTATCATGAAACAATCCCTTAGTGTTACAAGTTTAGATTATTTCCATTTTGTACTATGATAATCTTAGTACATGTTCTTAAATTCTTTTTTTTTTAAGATTTTATTTATTTATTTGAGAGAGAATGAGAGTGAGAGAGAGAGCATGAGTGGGTGATGGGCAGAGAGAGAAGCAGGCTCCCCGCTGAGCAGGGAGCCCGATGTGGGACTGAATACCGGGACTCCAGGATCATGACCTGAACCAAAGGCAGGCCCTTAACCGACCGAGCCCCCCAGGTGCCCCTCTTAATTAAATCCTTATGAGAAATCCCTAGAAAAGTTATCTTGGGGTCAAACAGCCTGGCTATTTTTTACGCACCTCATATACATTGGGAAATTGCCTTTCAGAAAGATTACGACAATTTACTTGGTCCCAGCAGCAGCAGACCTGCAAAGTACACAGTGCCTAATATTGAATCGTATAGATGTGAATTTCTACCTTCTTTTTCACTCAGAATATTTCTCCCACTCCCTTGTCAGTGTCTCTTCACACAGATAAGACAGTTGGCAAATGCCAACAGTTCACAGTTTGCAAAGCACTTTTACACACTTTTAATCCCTTAACAACCGTGAAAGGATTTACCACTATTATCCCCCTCAGCACTCAAGGCGTAGAGTGATTTCTCTAAGGTCCCATAGCCAAGAGGAGAAAAACCAAGGTCACGTACATTCCAAGTCCAGAGTTCTCTTCCACAAAGGTGGCTCTCCATCCAGGCTACCCAGGAGAATTTACCATCCCCAGGGGTTCTGATTTAATTCACCTGGTGTGAACATCTGATGGGTGAAACCCCTTCTGAGAATCCAATGAAAATGACGGATCTTCTTCCCAGAAAAAAAGGACACGCATGCACGCATAAAAATTGTATATATAATTTCAGGAAGGAATCAAAAAGACCAGCACCCATAAATAGACCCAGGATCCAATGACCCAAAGATAAGATTTAGTTAGCACATTATTGATTAACACTGTATGGTAGGCAGAATTCTAAGATGACGCCAACGACCTTCACCCTTATATAACCTCCTCCCTTTTGAGTGTGGGTAGACTTGTGCATCAATCCCAGGATTATGTTATGGCCAAAGAGAGATCATCTTCGGTGGGTCTGCCCTAATCGTGAGTCCTTTAAATCCAGGCCTACAAGTCAGAGATGCAAAGCAGGAGAGAAATCCCATGCAAGAGAAATTCTCCTGCTGGCCTTGAAGGTAGGTCAGACCCTGTGGCAAGAACCTCAAAGTAAGTGGCCTTTAGAGCTCCAAGTCACCACTGATGGACTGCCAGTAAGAACACAGGCACCTCAGTCCTACAACCACAGATGACTTCTACTACCACCACTACAGGAAATGAGCTCAGAAGTCAGCCTGAATCCCCAGGTTAGAACGTAGCCCCAGTTAACCCCTGATTCTAGCCCTGTGAGATCCTGAGCAGAGATCAAGCCACACCAGGCCCAAGCTTCTGACCTACAGAAACCGTGAGATAATAAGTAGATGTTGTTTATGCCACTACCTTTGTGGTAATTTGTTGCACAGCGATAGAAAACTCATTCACCCTAACACATCTGAGCACCTGCTAGCTTATTAAGATCCCTCTTGTAAGGGATAAAATAAATATTTTTTTTTTTTTTTTTAAGATTTTATTTATTTATTTGAGAGAGAGAACACATGAGAGGGGATAGGGTCAGAGGACCAAGCAGACTCCCTGCCGAGCAGGGAGCCCGATGCGGGACTCGATCCAGGGACTCCAGGATCATGACCTGAGCCGAAGGCAGTCGCTTAACCAACTGAGCCACCCAGGCGCCCTAAAATAAATCTTTTTAATATTTCTGTCCTTTCGTCTATGAGCATCTACCTATGAACACACACATACACACACACAGATGCACGCTAGCCTAAAAAAGGAGCCTGCTATGCGGGGCGCCATAACAAGGCTCAAACTCTGATTTAGGAAGCCAAGAAGAGGGGCCCCACTGGAGACCACTGACCAGCAGCCAGATGACTGTGAACTGGGCTTGCGGGGGTGGGGACAGGGACCTGGGCAGCTGTGGGACAGGGGTGCTCTGGGATGGAGACCACATATGCCATCTCCCCAGAGACAAAGGCCTGGCACAGGGACACCTCAGAGCATTTTCAGGAAACAGCAATTAGACTCAAACTTTGGAAGCCCCAGGTAGGTGGTGGGTAAGTGGAAATAATACTAGAAAGATTGAACTGGGGAGAAGTTTGGACCTTTGAGCGAGAGGTCTGAACATCACCTTGTTCAGTGGGAAGTCATGGAAGGTTCACTGCTGGAGTGGTTTTTGCAGAGGTGGGATTTAAGACTGCAGTGATGTGTGGGGTAGGAGAGGCCATTCCAGAATCAAGGCACATGGGAGATCAACACATGAATGGCCTTCTTGTTGGTTTGTCCTTGTGGTTTTCTTTGCCTGAGGAAGTGGGGACGTGCAGAGTAAGACAGCTATGTGGAGGTCTTCTCCTTCCCCACCTAACTCCCCACTGTCACATCCATGTTCGCTCATCCATAGCGGGTTCCCTAGAAGAAACGTGTCTGTCCCTAAGCCACTCCTCAGTGGGGCCGGTGCCTCCTCCCTCCGGCTGGTGGAGTCATGCCTTAGTCTAGCACTCTGGAATCACTGCGTTTCAGCATGAGGGGTCTCAGTGAAGAGCGCCACACTGTCCCACCCCCGCCAGCCCGAGACATATCCCACTCCCCCCACACAACCCATGTGCCACCCCGTTTTCCCTTTCCTGTCAGTCCATCTTGGCTAAATGAGAAGAGCACTTTCTCAAGGCTCAGCAGATGATTTAATCTTCACAACTGCTCAAGGAGAGCTGGGCTCAGCTGAAGCCCAGGTGGAAACTTTGTAAAGCGTTACTGTTGGTTGGCCCATTGCATCTGTCTCGTGCCAGACCATCGAAAACAATAATAGCACATCAGAGTCGACAGGTAAAGGGAAGGTTCTGCCCATCAGCACCGAGGACTTATAACTAACAGGGGTGGGTTCCAAAGCTGTAGGAACCAATGTAACTGGACTTAGGGTTGGGAGTTGGCTCTTTGAAATGGAAATTGGATGCAAAAGCTCTTATTTGTTCACTCTAAGGGCTAGCTTTGGCCAGCTGCCCACTTACAAAGCCAGAGTCAAATTTGTACTGATCCCCCTTCTGCTCTAAGGATGGAGTAGACTCGTCAGTACTCGTACACACCATTAATGCCCCTTCCAGTCGGGTGCCCTGGGGGATTTTGCCCATCCTCTGTGCCTCAGTTTCCTTCTCTGTGAAATGGGAATGAGAGCATGGTTCAGAACATGGCTGCCTCATGCTACGCCACAAAGGCAGGTAGTCTCTCCCCCGACAACACCATGCTGTTGTCTGTAGAGAAAGAGGCGAGCGCCTAGTGTGCGCCTGCGACCCTTTGTGTTTTCGTCTGTGTTCGTGGATTTGGGAGACCAGCTCACTCTTTGGACACGGTGGTTCTCCAAATTTGACTGAGCATTGGAATCATGCGGAGAGACTTTTAAAATTCTCTCAGGACAGTGGTTCTCCAAATTTGTCTGAGCATTGGAATCATGTGGAGAGACTTTTAAAATTACTGATGCCTGGCCCCCTGAGATTTTGAGTTCCCCGGTCTGGGATGCAGCCTGGTCATCCGGGTCTTTTAGACCTCTCCGGCTGATTCCCACGAGCAGGCAAGCTTGAGGATCCACAGAGTCAGGGTTAGCAGTGCTGCCCTGGGCTGTGAGCCCGGTGGTAACCGGCCTCACTGAACCCGTGACCGTGGTCTCATCAGCACCGGCTGGACCCCGCCGCACACAAGGAGGAGGAGCTGGGTCAGGTGATGTCCCTGGGGAACCTGAGGCAATGGGGAAACAGGATGCCCACCTGGAGGCTGTCTGCGCACAGCTTTCCACCTAAAGGCACCAGGCCTTGGGTTAGCGGTCCCTGGCCTCTCCTCCTTCACACTCAAAATCAGGGGGGATTCCTCCCACTGGTTAAAATACAGAGTTGCTATTTAGAGGCCCCATTAAAGTAACAATAAACCAAAAAAATTTTAAGAAGTCCTCAACAAGTTTAAAAAGAAAAAAGCAGTGCTTTCCAGGCACGGCGTGCAGTGTCCCAAAAGATTCTGGAAACCTATCTTTTCTGAGACGTTATCATCTCCTTGTTGTTTTTGATGATGCATTGCAACCGGAAGTTCTATAAACAGGTGCAGCAGCTCTGCGGAGTGGGCTAATTATTCAGGTTTGACGCCTATTTTAATCACTGTCATGCTCTCTCCGCTGAGATCCTGACTTAATAGAAATGCTTTCTTAGCATGAATTTTAACTCAGCTACTGATCATGCAAGGATCCCTCCTGACCCCTCAGAGTGCGCGAAACTTCCGAGAATCTGCTATCGCTGCTCCCAGGCTGCGTGTGTATGTGTGTGTGTTGGGCGGCGGGGGGAGGAGTGTTCCTAGCAGGTGAACGCGACTCTGACCCCCAGGGGCTGCCCGCCGCTTCCCTTCACAGGCACACACACTGCCTTCCAAAGGAGTGGTTAAGCTTTTGTCTGCCGGCATCACCGAGGCTTCCAGCAGCTTTGTCTGCCACTGTGTCCCCTTCTCCCCAACAAAGGCCCCCAGACAAAGGGACTGCAGGTGTTTCTATGAAGTGCTCGAGATTCTCCAGGCCAGAGTACAGTGGCGCGCGAGGGTGGGGATGTAGCGGGAGGAAAATGCACAGCTGATGGGCATAAAAACAAGAAAACAAGGAAATATGCTGTCACAGGAGATTTTATTATTATTATTTATTATTATTACTACTACTACTACTACTACTACTACTACTACTACTACTATTACTCTCTGTGTTATAAACTCCCTGAGAGCGAGGACTTTGTTTCCTGCTGTCTTCCAAGAGCCTAGCACCATGCCTGGCACACGGTAGGTCCTCATTAATGTTTGAGATAGGGAGGGAGGGAAAGAGAGGGAGGGAAGGTGAAAGGGAGGGGTGAGCACATGGACTGTGGAATTAGATAAATTTAGGTTTAAGTCCTTTCTGTAACAATTCTAACTGTGCAAAAATACAGATGTGTTATTCACTTTCTTCAAGTCCCTTTCTCATATTACTAATTACCAGGGCCAGTGTGAAGACCTGCAATATTATATGTATAGCTGCTAGCGCTATTAGGCCATCAAAACATAGGAGCTCCTAACTGTAGAGCAAACTGCTGGTTACCAGAGGGGAGGTGGGTGGGGGAATGGGTGAAAGAGGTGGTGGGGATTAAGGAGTGCACTTGTCATGGGGCACCTGGGTGACTCAGGCCGCTGGGCGTCCAACTCTTGATTTTGGCTCAGGTCATGATCTCAGGGTGGTGAGACTGAGCATTGCATGGAGCCTGCTTAAGATTCTCTCTCTCCCTCTCCCTCTGCCCCTCCCTCAGGTGCATGAGTGTGTATGTGTGTGTGTGTGTACGCGCACGCGCGTGCACGCGCACGAGTGTGTGGAAGAGCACGCAAGCTCTCTTTCTCAAAAAAAAGGAGTGCACTTGTCATGATGAGCACCAGGTGTTGTATGGAAGTGCTGAATCACTATATTGCACACCTGAAATATTACACTTGTATGTTAACTAGAATTTAAATAAAAACTTTTTTAAAAGTGGGAGCTAATTACAGACTTAGATTACATGTAATAATATTACTACTAATAAGTAAAGTTCTGAACACTAATAAAGATATGAGTATTGGCAACTAATCAGAGCTTCCCGGATAAGGGACGTTCCCAGTTTGTCTCTGCTCATTGGGTGAAGGTTCTCTCTTTATCCAGCAATACATTTGTCTGTTTTCCCAGTTTAATGAAAAGCTTAATCTCTCCCCTTTACTACTATCCTTCCTGCTTAGTCTCCCCTACTGTGGTCCCCATCCTTCCTCATCACATGGATATCCCAGCAATGGAGCTCACCCCACTCCTGATCTGACCCCAGTCCAGGATACTCAGATCTGGGAATAAACCTCAAGTCAGCCATGATGAAGAATAGCCTGGTTCTGCCCTTGTTACCTCTGACCAGGTGGCTGGATCTGACAAGTCTCAAAAGATTTTCCCCAGCCTATATTGTTGAGTTGTCAAAGCTTACATTATTATATAAGCACATAGAGAATGTATATCAAAAATTTATTTACTTCATAAACTAGAGAAGCAGAAAATGTAAAGCTGTTTTCATGTAGAATATGAAGGCCAAAGACTTAGACTGACTTTATATAACCATATATAAAATCTTCTTTATCCATTCATCAGTTGATGGACACTTAGGGTTTCCATAATTTGGCTATTATAGATAATGCTGCTATAAACACCAGGGTGCATGTATTCCTTTAAATTAATATTTTTGTATTTTTTGGGTAAATACCTAGAAGTTCAATTGCTGGATTGTAGGGCAGTTCTATTTTTAACTTTTTGAGGAAACTCCACAGTTTTCCAGAGTGGCTGCACCAGTTTGCATTCCCACCAACAGTGCAAGAGGATTCCCCTTTCCCCACATTATCACCAACACCTGCTGTTTCTGGTGTCATTGATTTTAGCCATTCTGACAGGTATGAGGTGATATCTCATTGTAGTTTTGATTTGCATTTCCCTGATAAGTGATGTTGAGCATCTTTTCATGTGTCTGTTGGCCATCTATATCTTCTTTGGGAAAATGTTTATTCATGTCTTCTGCCCATTTCTTAATTGAATTACTCATTTTTTAGGTGTTGAGTTTTATAAGTTCTTCATATATTTTGGGTACTAACCCTTTATCTGATGTGTCATTTGCAAATATCTTCTCCTATTTTGTAGGTTGCCTTTTAGTTTTGTTGATTGTTTCTTTCTCTGTGCAGAAGTTTTTTATTTTGATGTAATCCCAATAGTTTATTTTTGCTTTGGTTTCCCTTGCCTCAGAAGACATATCTAGAAAGAAGTTGCTATGGCTGATGTGTTCTCTTCTTGGATTTTTATGGTTTCAAGTCTTACATTTAGGTCTTTAATCCATTTGGAATTTATTTTTGTGTATGGTGTAAGAAAGTGTTTTATTCTTTTGCATGTTGCCGTCCAGTTTTTCCAGCACCATTTGAAGAGACTATGATATGCCTTCCTTCTTTGTCAAAGATTAATTGACCATATAATTGTGGGTTCATTTCTGGGTTTCCTATTCTGTTCCATTAATCTATGTGTCTATTTTTGTGCAAGTACCATACTGTTCTGATTACTAGAACTTTGTTGTATAATTGAAGTCCAGAATTGTGATACCTCTAGCTTTGCTTTTCTTCCTCCAGATTGCTTTTGCCATTCAGGGTCTTTTGTGGTTCCATATAAATGTTAGAATTGTTTGTCTAGCTCTGTGAAAAATGCTGTTGGTATTTTGATAGGGATTGTGTTAAATGTGTAGATTGCTTTGGGTAGTATAGACATTTTATAGATATCTGTTCTTCCAATCCATGAGCATGGATTGTCTTTCCATTTCTTTGTGTCTTCTTCAATTTTTTTCATCAGTGTTTTATAGTTTTCAGGGTACAGGTCTTTCACCTCTTTGGTTAGGTTTATTCCTAGGTATCTTACCGTTTTTCGTGCAATAGTAAATGGGATTGATTCTTTAATTTCTCTTTCTGCTGCTTCATTATTGGTGTATAGAAATGCAACAGATTTCTGTACATCGATTTTGCATCCTGTGACTTTACTGAATTTGCTTGTCAGTTCTAGCAGTTTTGGGGTAGAGTCTTTCAGGTTTTCTATATAGAGTATCATGTCATCTCAAATAGTGATGCCAATTTGGATGCCTTTTATTTCTTTGTGTTGTCTGATTGCTGTGGCTAGGACTTCCAGTACTGTGTTGAATAAAAGTGGTGAGAGTGGACATCCCTGTCTTGTTCCTGACAATAGAGGAAAAGCTCTCAGTTTTTCCCCATTGAGGATGATATTGGCTGTGGGTCTTTTGTTTATGGCCTTTATTATATTGAGACATGTTCCCTCTAAACCTACTTTGTTCAGGGTTTTTATCATGAATGGATGCTATACTTTGTCAAATGCTTTTTTCTGGATTTGACAAAGTTCTGCAATAAAAGAAAAGTTCTTGCCTTTTCTTTTATTAATGTGATGTATCATGTTGATTGACTTATGAATATGAAACTGGCCTTGCAACCCAGGAATAAATCCCACTTGATTGTGGTGAATGATTTTTTAAATATGTTTTTGGACTTGATTTGCTAGTATTTTGTTGAAGATTTTTGCATCTATGTTCAGCAGAAATACTATAGTTCTTTTTTTGTGGTGTCTTTATCTGGTTTTGGTATCAAGGTAATGCTGGCCTTATAGAATGAATTTGGAAGTTTTCCTTCCTTTTCTATTTTTTGTAATAGTTTGAGAAGAAGAGGCATTAACTCTTCTTTAAATTTTGGTAGAATTCACCTTGGAAGCCACCTGGTCCTGGACTTTTGTTTGTTGGGAGATTTTTTTGTTTGTTGGGAGATTTTTGATTGCTGATTCCACTTCTTTGCTGGTTATTGGTCTGTTCAAGTTTTATTTCTTCCTATTTCAGTTTTGGTAATTTACGTGTTTCTAGGAATTTATCCATTTCCTCTATGTTGTCCAATTTGTTGGCATATAGTTTTTCATAATAGTCTCTTTTGATTGTTGGTATTTCTGTGGTGTTAGTTGTTATTTTTCTCATTTGTGATTTTATTTATTTGGGTGTCTTCTCTTCTTGATAAGTCTGGCTAGAGGTTTATCAATCTTATTCTTTTTTTTTTTTTTTCAAAGAACCAGCTCCTGCTTTCATGCATCTGTTCTATTGGGTTTTTTTGTTGTTTTTTTATTTTCTATATCATTTATTTCTGCTCTAATCTTTACTAGTCCCTTCCTTTTGCTGCTTTAGTTTGTATATGTTGTTCTTTTTCTATCTCTTTTAGGTGTACGGTTAGGTTGTCTGAGATTTTTCTTGCTTGTCTGTATTGCTATATACTTCCCTCTTAGGACTGCTTTTGCTGCATCCCAAAAGTTTTGCACTGTTGTGTTTTCATTTGCATTTGTTTCCATGTACTTTTTAATTTCTTCTTTTATATTCTAGTTGACCCATTCATTCTTTAGTAGGATGCTGTTTAGCCTCCATGTATTTGTGGTCTTTCCAGATTTTTTTCTTGTAGTTGACTTCTAATTTCATAGTGCTGTGGTCAGAAGAGGTGCATGGTATGACTTCAATCTTCTTGTATTTGTTGAGGCCTGTTCTGTGGCCTACTATGTGATCTATTTGGAGAATGTTCCATGTGCACGTGGAAAGAATTGTGCATTCTGCTGTGTTAGGATGGAATGTTCTGAATGAGTTAAGTCCTTCTGGTCCAGTATCATTCAAAGCCATTGTTTCTTGTTGATTTTCTGTTTAAATGCTCTGTCCATTGATGTAAGTGGGGTGTTAAAGTTCCCCATTATTATTGTATTACTATCAATTACTTCCTTTATGTTTGTTTTTAATTATTTTATGTATTTGGGTGCTTCCATGTTGGGTGCATAAATATTTACAATTGTTATGTCTTCTTGTTGGATTGTCCCCTTTATTATTATATGGTGTCCTTCTTTGTCTCTTGTTACAATCTTTGTTTTAAAGTCTAGTTTGTCTGATGTAAGTATGGCTATTCTGACTTTCTTTTGACATCTATTTGCATGATAAATGTTTCTCCAGCCTCTGACTTTCAATTTGCAAGTGTCTTTAGGTGTAAAATGGGTCTCTGGTAGGCAGCATAAAAATGGGTCTTGATTTTTTTCTTTTTTCTTTTTTTTTTTAATCCATTCTGTCATCCTGTGTCTTTTGATTGGAGCTTTTAATGCATTTACATTCAAAGTAATTATTGATAGATATGTATTTATTGCCTTTTTATTATTTGTTTTGTGGTTGTTTCTGGAGATTTTCCCTGATCCTTTCTTGTCTTTCTCTCTTTCATGTTTCGTTGATTTTCTTTAATGATATATTTAGATTTCTTTCTCTTTATTCTGTGCAGGTTTATTAGTGGTTTTTGACATATGGTTACCATTAGGTTTGTATATAACCTCTTCTGCATATAGCAGTCTATATTAAGTTGATGGTCATTTAAGTTTCAACCCATTTTTTCCCCTTTCCTCCCCATGTTTTAGGTATATGTTATTATATTTCATATCCTTTTTTGTGAGTTATTTGACTTATTTTTTACAGAAATACTCATTTCTACTGCTTTTATATGGTCACTTTTGGTCTCTCTTTTCCATTCCAAGAGTCTCCTTTAATATTTCTTGCAGGGCTGCTACAGTGGTCATGAACTCCTTTAGGTTTTGTTTGTCTGGAAAACACTTTATCTCTCCTTCTCTTCTGAATGACAGCCTTGCTGGATAGAATATTCTTGGCTGCAGATTTTCCCATTCAGCACTTTGACTATATCATGCCACTCCCTTCTGGCTTGCCAGGTTTCTGTTGAAAAATCTCCTGCCAGTCTAGGGGTTTGCCCTTGTATATTACATTCTTTTATCTTGCCTTTTTTTTTTTTTTTTTGACTGCTGGAGAAAAGTTTTAAAATGTGAAAACTTTATACTACCTTTGTTACATTATACTTCTATTTAAAATCTGTAATCAAATTTCATCAAAGATTACCAGCCATATTATGTGCCATGATTAGCTTTCTATAAAAGACTTTGCTTTCTATGAACAAATCAGTGTCAATGAAATAAAAAATAAAACTGTATACTAGACAAAGAACTTTATTAACCTTGTTTCAAACTTTATTCCCAGGCTTCTTCAGCTTAATTAGCTGCAAAGAATGAATTGTATCTAAGCAAATACTGAAAAGAGTTGCAGTGTCCAAGAGGCATACATTTAAAAATGTTAAAGATCTAGATTTTATCAGATCCATGAACAAAAATTTAAAAAGCAATCATAATATAAAATAGCAGCTCCCATTAACTTCTTCAAGTTTTATCTTCTTCAGAAGTTGACTCAATTCAGTTTGCTTCATTCTTGGAAGCTTCATCAAAATTCTCCACAAGATCTGAAACTTCATCATCATCATCCTTTCTAGTAGCAAAGGGGTGCTTTTCCAACCACAGATATGTAGGCAGAGCTTCAGCCAGTCTTCTAGAACGAGTCAGACTATTTGTGCCAAGTTGGTTTAAGATACTGGGTAGCATTTCTGTCAGCTGCTTTGTCTCAGCATGGCCTGGAATGGTGAAAGTATTTGCTGCCAGGGATGCCTGAACTTTAAGTTTGTTAAAGTAGATCATAGTTCCTTGGTTTGTGAACATATTTACTTCTTCAATACCAGAGATATTGTTTACCCCTAACTTCTTTAAGGAGAACTGAAGTTTTATTTTTATCATCTGCTATAGCTGTTCTATGAGTCACCTTCTTCTTTTGGCAAGCAGTTCCTTTCCCACCAATGTGCACTTGTGCTTGCAGCTTGGTGAGTTTCTCCTGGTTCGTAATGGTTTCTTTAATCTTGTAAGAGCAGAAATGGGACTGCACAGGGGACTGGGGTTGGCACTCAGGGCCTCAGGTGGACCAGCTGAGATTGTCTTGCTGCTTTTAAGATTTTTTTCTTTATCACTATATTTTGCTAATTTAAGTACAGTACATTTTGATGTTGGTCTGCTTTTGTTGATTTTGATGGGAGTTCTCTGTGTCTCCTGGATCTGGATATCTGTTTCCTTCTGCAGATTAGGGAAGTTCTAAGTTATTATTTCTTCAGAGAGATTTTCTGGCCCCTTTCTCTCTTCTTCTTCTGGGACTCCTATAATATGAATGTTATTATATTTGATGGAGTCTCTAAGTTCCCTAAATTTATTCTTGCTTTGCATAATTCTTTCTCTCTTTTATTCAGCTTTATTCCTTCCCATTACTTTGTCTTCTAGGTCATTAATTCATTCCTCTGCTTCTTCCAGCCTGCTGTTCATTGCATCAAGGATGTTTCTAATCTCGTTTTTCTGCACTCTTCATCTTTCATTGATTCTTTTTTAGCTCTTTATCTTTGTGGTAAATGTCTCACTGATGTCTTCCATTCTATTCTCAAGTACAGTGAGTGTCCTTATAATCATTGCTTTAAATTCTCCATCAGGCATGTTACTTATATCTATTGCACTTAGATCTTTGGCCATGGCCTTATCTTGTTCTTTCATTTGGGATAAATTCCTGTCTTCTCATTTTGTTTAAGTCTCTATCTTCTCCTCTGTGTTAGGAAAGCCAGTTATGTCTCCTGCTCCTAAAAGTAATGGCCTTATGAAGAAGACATCTTGTAGTTCCCAGGGCCTCGTGCTTCAGGGAGTATCTCCAATGTGTTCTGCATACACTCTGCTGTTGTGTTCTGACTGCTCTGTCCTTTAGGCGAGCCATCTGCCAAGACTCTGCTTGCCTGCTTGCCTGCAGTTTCATCTCTGGCCTGAATGTGGTGAGTTTTAACTAGGTGTGCTCTGATCTGCTTGTGAGATGAGATCTGTCACCATTTCCACTGGAACTGAGGCCCTGCAAAACTCTTTGGTTGGGAGACATGATGTGGGCAGGGGTTTGTGTGGTTTTCTGGAGGGCCAGCCACACTGGGACTGAGGCAAGCGTGACTGAGAAGGGCGGTTCCACCAGAATGCAGGGGGTGGGCTTGGTATAAGCAAGTTAGGCAGCCAGTGTGGGCACTGGGCTGCTTCCTGAGGTGGCTCTGTATTTATGCTGAGGAACAGGGGACAGAAATGGTTCTGGCCA
This sequence comes from Neomonachus schauinslandi, assembly GCF_002201575.2. NCBI lineage: Eukaryota > Metazoa > Chordata > Mammalia > Carnivora > Phocidae > Neomonachus > Neomonachus schauinslandi. Next base: position 61,802,750 of record NC_058408.1, read on the forward strand.
GTTCCTTTGTTCCCAAAGAGATGTTTCATGAACGCTGCCTCTCAGGGACATGCTCTGAGAAGAGCAAATAATCTCCCCACTGTGTGCACCAGGCACTCCTCAAATTGCTGTTTCCATGCCATCTGACCCCTGGGTTGTTTGCCTGCCGTCTTTCCCAGAGTATAGCTCAGTGCCCTTGGGGCTCTATCTCAGCCAAGCCCTCTGACCTTTAAAATTCCAGGCTTTAGGCTCACCTGGGTGGCTCAGTCAGTTAAGCATCTGCCTTTGGCTTAGGTCATGATCCTGGGGTCCTGGGATCAAGCCCCACATTGGGGTTCCTGCTCAGCAGGGAACCTACTTCTCCCTCTCCCTCTGCCCTTCCCCCCTTCTTGTGCTTGCTCTCTTTCTCACATTCTCTGTCTCTCTCTCTCTCTGAAATAAATAAATAAAAATCTTTAATTAAAAAAAAATTCCAGGCTTTAAGTCCCATTCTCTCATTGCAAGAACTCACAAAATTCAGCCTCTCTTATTTTCCAAGCCAGTGACTATGGGGAAACATTCTCATGCATTCTCCTGTGTGCTCCTCTCTCTCTCTCACCCTTCTCCACAACCATGGCTCCCTCCCCTCTGCAGCAGTCAGAATCTCTTTCTCCCCTAATCCATGTCTCCACACTTCCTACTTTTTCAGTGCGTCTTCTTCTCTCCCTTTCATTGTGGAGTTTGTTCTGTCAGCCTTCAGGTCAGTCTCTGGGTATTTAGAATGATTTGTTAGTTATCTAGTTGCATTCATGGGACAAGCAAGCCTAGGGTCCTCCTACTCTGCTGCCCTTCATCTTCCTCCATCCTTTTCTTTCTGCAGATTGATTTCTCTGTTCAGTCATCCATTTCTGTGCCTGTCAAAGTTCCTCCAAAATGGCAGTCTGATCACTGAAGTCAGCAGAACCTTGCAGCTCAATTCCCACCATCTCCCAATCCCCAGTTGTCACTCAAGGGCATCTGCCCCAGATGTCCATCCCTGGTCCCAACAGCTGTGCCGAGGCACACATTCTCTGGTGTTGGTAGGACAGTTTCTCTGAGAAGAGTGTGAAGAAGGGGAAAAACACTACAATTGAAAGAGAATCGTGAACTCCAGTGTCCAAGGGCAGGAAAAGATAGATGTCCCAGCTCAAGAGGAAAGAGAGAATTTGCTCCTCCTTCATTTTTTTGTTCTACTGAGGCCCCTCAATGGTGCCCACCCACATTGGTTAGGGTGGATCTCTTTACTCAGCCTACTTAATCAAATGCTAATATTTTCCAGAAATATTACAGACACACCCAGAAATAATGTGTGACCAGCTATCTGAGCAACCCTTAGTCCAGTTGAGTTGACACATAAAACTATAACAAGACCTAAGACTCGGGGTCTGACAAACCTGAGCTCACATCCAAGTTCTGCCTTTTATTACCTGTGTGAAAAAAAAAAGTCTCTTGATTACTTTGAGTCTTCCCTTTCCTTATTCATAAGAAGTGTCTTTGTTGTGGTGTTATCATGAAGATTCAAAGAAATTAAATGACATAATACACCTAAAGGACTTAGCAAGAGCCCAGTGGGTAATAAGCAGTCAATAAATGGTAGCAAGCACTATAACCAGCCTCCATGAGGAAAGCAAATGTTCATTCTCAAGAAAAATTTTGCAGAAAGGTCCATTTTCAGTCTACTTTCTTTCCAAATTCCAGGATCATAATCTGAGAGAAGGTGGATATAATGGACAAGAACAAAAAGAAGAGTGAGCATGAAATACCACAGATGTGCTAACAATAAAGTCTCTGGGTCTGTGTTTGCCCATATCAAAAGTTTAGCCTTGGACCAGTTATTCTCTCTACACCCACTCTACACTCATCACTCTGCACATGCCATTTGCAGCATTCATGAGATGCACTGTGTTTATTATGATGCACCTTTGTTGTCCTGATAGTCTGAGAGCCCCTGGAGGACAGGGGCAGTGTCTCATTCATCTTAACTCCCCAGCTCCTAGATTGGTATCTGATAATACTTATTACTGGGTAATAAGTAACTGTTGAATAAATGGATGAAGAAAGATAGGAAAGGTATGAAGGAGATGTAGTTCAGACTGGAAGCAATCTCAGCCACTCTGCTTGGGCCCCAAGTCATCACTCTGGGGTCAGGCCCAGCATTGTGTACACTCAATCTCCTAGAGAGTGCTAGGCTTCCTCTGGGCTTTGCAGACCAGACACAGTGGAAGGCTGGGCAGCTTCTCTGGACCCTCCAGGAGCCGGCTCCAGGCAAGGCAGGATTGAGTTCTGAGTGAGCAGGCCCAGGAGTTGCTGGCTCAGCTGTCAGAGCCTCCATACTTCCAGGAATGGTCAGCTTCTGACCCCAAAATATTCTTTAATTTTCAGACATGAGTTGCTAGAGCTACTGTTCCAAAGAGATTTAAGTGCCCCTGAGGGGCAGTGCAGGTTGGGATCAGATTCCTCCCCCCAAATCCCCCTGCCTCTTCAGGCCCAGCAGCTCCTACATTGGGCATTACAAACTCTGGTCATCCACCTATGATTTCATTGGGAAAAGAGTGCTGATATTTTCACTGTGTTTGGAACTGCTGCAGTAGAAGAATGTCACCTCATGCTCTCTTCGGGAGACAGAAGGACAGAGCTTCAGGGATGCTCAGAGGGATGGCAGAGCCACTAACAGCACTCTCTGCTCCTCTGTCCTCACGGCCCTCTGAGGCAGACATAAATAGCCCCCCATTTTCAGGAGAGAAAGCCAAGGCTAAAATTTCACACTCAAGGGTGCTTCGGAGAGATTGCTGTCCAGGGAGTCAGCATTTGAATCCGGGTCTGAAACAAACAGAATGAAAGCAAGAGGCAAGAGGAACAGAAATTCTCGTCCAAAAAATAACATTTGTTTCTTCAGCCAGCATTTATTGAAAATCCACTTTGTGCCTACCCACATAATCTTTGAATTCCCTTCGTTTCTCCGTGAATGACTGGGAAGCCATTTTCATAAAGGAAGACCTCAAATGAAAACAGGAGCTGATCTTCGACTAACTGTGCATGTCTTTTCTGAGCCAAATGGATTTGCAAATAAGAACATTAGAGAGACTTCAGCTCACGGAGAGTGACAGGCATTCAAACCTCGCCTGCTGGCTGATGACCCCTACGCAATTTCAACCATGGTTTCCAATATTTCACTTAAAATCAGTGTGGCTTAGGTATGAAATTGCTTCTCCCTTAAAGCAACCCCAACGCCTAAACAGTAACTGTGACCATAACCACGACAGGGAGGCTCTTGAATTTAAAATATATTGACTGTTCACAGCACACTTTCCAAATTCATCTCAGGATTTCTCAGCAATGGAAGTGCACCTCGTCGTATATTCCCTTCAGTGCTGACCCCCCAGACAGGACTCTGAGCCGCCCCGCTGGCTCTGGGTGGATCCTTCAAAATGGCCGTTTTCCCTTCAGCCCCGCCACTTGACCTAAAGTCTGCGAGCAGTGAGATTATCTTCTTGGATGGGACTGGATGGTTTAATATAAGAAGACGCCAGATATTTCTCCTGAAGCAGAACTTAGTCCTTTTCTTTTCTCAGCAGTATTTCTCAAAATGCTTTCCATGCAACATGAGTTCTATCGAGCGCTCCACTGAAAGAAGAGTGTGCTGTGCGAGTAAGTAAGAAACCCGCATTTGAGATGGTCAGCAAACCCTGAAGGGGGAGCTCTCCCACACGGACCACAGGCCGGAAGAAGGCAGACAGAGCTATTTGCACAAGGGAGGGCGCTTTTCCATAGGACTTTACTCTCTGCATTTAAGAGAAGGAAAAAAGGTCCCTTCTGGCCCCAGCAACAATGCACTAGCCACGGCTTGCAGGCAGTGAGGGACCACCACAACCTCAGAGTCTCCTTCTCAGATAAACCCTGGTCCAGAACAACCCTCCCCAGGCTCTGCCTAACACAAAAAGCTGGCCTTCCCTTTGTCTCTTTGGACCTGCCTGTGGTTCATCACAGCTTGCTTGGCCCAAAGTGCCATTCCTCTGCTATTCCTGAATACACTTTTTTTTTTTAACTTAAAAAAAATTGCTCTTTGCTCTGTTGAGAGTTGATGGTGATCTAATGAATCTGACAAGCTGGGAAATGCCCCTCTTGGATGTTTGCTGCAGCCACTGGGTTTCTTCTACCAAATACACAGAAGTGTATTGGCCTACTTTTGAGTGATATCTATTACCATCCCTCCCATGAGTGTTCTATGGGATGCACTTTGGAAATCCCACTGTTTAAGAAAATGCTGGAGCATGGGGGCACCTGGGTAGCGCAGTTGGCTGAACATCTGACTCTTGGTTTTAGCTCAGGTCATGATCTCAGGGTGGTGAGATTGAGCCCATGTGTGGGGCTCTGTGCTCAGCCCTGAGTCTGCTATAGATTCTCTTCCTCTCCCTCTCATGCTCATACTCTCTCTCTCTCTCTCAAATAAATAAATAAATCTTTTTTAAAAAAAGAAAAGAAAATGCTGGAGCATGAAAATTATTTACAATAAACCCACTCACAAAATCCCACCAAATATCTGAAACCATACCAAAAAGCTCCTGGAAAAAGGTCGAGTTGCCTGCTTCAGAAATAAGGTGATTCTTTTTGAAGTAATGACTACTGTTTAGAGCACCTGCTGTCTCACTGAATCCAAAGAACTACCTCACAAAAAAAAAAAAAAAGAAGTATAGTTCTTTTCGATAAACTGATAAGAAAAAAGGCTCAGAGAAGTTAAGTAACTCACAGGACTGGGAAGAGACAGAACCAGACTTCTTTAGGTAATCTCAAAACACAAGCTCTTAAACACTCTATTGTTGTTGAACTTTCCCTGTTGGAGCAGACCCTCCCTGACACCAGAGAATGTCTCCTTCTCAGACAGCCGGTCAGGCTTTCACCCCAGAAGAACTGGTGGGACGTACACATCAGACTGCCACCCTCATGGGTGCCCAGGCCAAATGGAGCTTACAGGAACTACAGCCTCCCTCCCTCGGCCAAGACCCACGCTCAGCAGCTTCCCAGCGAGAAGCCAACAATGAAAGCGTCAAGCCGGTCCCCACTGTATGTATGATGGAGATCAACTCTGCAAACCCAAGGAATCGGGTCTCCAGCTAGGACTGGGGCCTCAAGACCCCACAACCCAGCCTGGCTCGGGGCCCTGCTTAGAGTGGCTGAGTTCTTTTATGGGCACCGTATTTACGCTAAAGTTCCTTTTCCCCAGTCCTCCTGGCCCTGGCCAAGCCGAGCCCAGCACACTTCATCAGGCACCAAATGTTTAATGAGCCCCTAGTAGGTGTCAGTCAGTACAGTAGGTGCTGGAGCTCCCAGGGCGGATGACAACAGAGATCCCCTCCTTCACAGAGCTTCTTTTCAAGGAGGGGGATGGTTCCTATGATGTCAGGTAGCAATAAAGACTTTGAGGAAAAAGAAAGCAGGGTGTGAGGGTGGGGGTTGCTGTCGGAAGCTCAGGGCAGGACTTCACGAGAAGCCACATGCTTGGGCCAAGACCTGAACAGGGCGAGGGAAGGTCTGGGAGGAGGCCTTCGCCTGCGCTGCCTGCCCGGGGGGGTGGGGGGTGTTGACTGGGTGCAGCCCTGTAGGGGCTGGCACAGGCTGGAGCCCAGTCTGGGGAGGGGGCCAGCCTGGAGGGCCGAGGGGAGGACCCGACTGTGACTGCTTCCTAATCTGCGTTCATTCGTTTGGGAGCGAGGCCGGGAACGTGGCAGGAATTCAGTGGCTGAGGCTGAGCTCCACTTGGCCCTTTGCAACTTCCTACAGGGTTGCCAACACCCAGTCTCAGGTGGGTTGGTCTGGGAACGACCTTGCCTACCTGGAGTCCCGGCTGCACGGATCCCAGTTTGGCAACCTTGAGCAAGTTACTTACCCTCTCTGTACCCCAGTCCCTCATGAGCAAGATAAAAGGGAAGAGTAATAGCATCGACTTACGGGGTTTTGAGGATGAAATAAGCTATTATATGTGAAATATTTAGAAGCAGGGCCTGCTACATAAGAAGTTCTTAACACATAGTAGCTTTTATTAATATCCTTTGTGTCTGCATCAGAGCGGGGTGTGTGTGTGTGTGTGTGTGTGTCAGAGAGAGTGTGAGTCAGAGGGAAGGGGCTAGGTGAACAATCTCTAAAGTCCCTTCTGGCACTAAAAAAGAAATATGTACACATATATAAAATATATAATAATATAATTAATATATAAAATATGTAATTATTATGTAACATTACTATACATAGTATTACATACTATTAATATTACATTAAATATTATATATTATCTGATACTTCATGTTGCTAGCTGTCCCAGAGGCTATCAATAAGACCTGTTAGCAGGTCTTACTCCCATTTCCCTCTCCAATCTCACAGGAGAGAAACTGAGGCAAAGTATGGACTTATACTCAGGAAATTGATAACCAGGTTGCTAATTGCACTGATCATTGGGACAGCAGCATCAGGACAAATTTGAAGTCACTTAATGTACAGAAGAGTGATTTCCCACAGTTAAAATGAAGCTCTCTTTATTTGCTTCTGCTAATTAAAAAATCAGAGCTAAAGATACTTAAACACTACAGTTAAAATGGCAAGGCTCTCTATCGGCTTAATGAATTCCCTCATGAAATCAACTCGAAAATGTTACCCCTTGTACATAAATCACCAAACGCAATCTTCCTTGTTTGCTTATGAGCTTTACGGTTAATTTTTAAGATCAGCGTTTACATTTGTTTTCCTCTAGGTTATTACAATAACCTTCTGCCAGAAGAAATAAAATTCTGGCTTTCTGACTTATGCGGGTACTTCTTTTAACCAGAAAGAAAAATACTGTTTATTTTAAATTGACAATTATTGGGGTGCTTGGGTGGCTCAGTTGGTTAAGTGTTTGCCTTGGGCCCAGGTAACGATCCCTGGGTCCTGGGATCGAGCCCCATGTCAGGCTCCCTACCTGTCAGGAAGCTTCTCCCTCTCCCTCTGCCCCTCCGCCTGTTTATTCTCTCCCACTCTCTCTCTCTCAAATAAATAAATAAAATCTTTAAAAATAAATAAAAAGACATAAAATTGACAATTATTGGTGGTTTCAATTTTATCATAAGTTCACCTCCACCTCCTTGGAAGCAGGCCTCTGTATAAAGCTCATCATCATTCTTTGGCAGAATGCCTCCCCCACAAACCGCACTTACATAAGCACTGAACTCATCACCTGTCCCTCCCAGCATCCTCCCCTGCCAGGAGCCTCCACCCCCACGGTGATGTCACCCTCCACCCGGCTTCCTCGTCCAATCAGCAAGCCCCACGAATTTCCCACTTTTAATACCTCTCAAATCTTCAAATCTGCTTGCTTGCTTCCGACACCTGCCCTGATCCTCAGCCCACATCAATTCTTAAATAGATGGTGACAGCTTTGCCATGGCCTTCCTGCCTCCAGCCTTCATACCTGCAGATCCATTCTCCGTGTGGATGAGTTTGCAACCGTGACGTTCCACAATGAAAATCTGACCATGTTACTCTCTTGCCTAGACCTTTGTATGGCTGCTTTTAGCATTAAGTTTAAAGGATGGATTGCAGGTCAGGTACACAAGGCCTTGTGTACCTGACCTGCAATCCACGCCACTCCCACAACCATATTGTACTAACCGTGTAAGGCATTGTGCGGCTCAATTATTTGTTGCTGTGTAATCATCCCCAAACTAACCACACGATTTACTTTTTGCCTGGGCTCCTTCGTTTGCCTGTGTTCAATGGAAAGGTCTACTGGGCTGGTGGGTCTAAGGGGGCCTCACTCACGTGACTGGCAGTCGACTGGGAGCCTTCCTGCTCTTCCATTGACCTCTCATTCTCTGGTAGGTTAGACTCTCTTACTTATAGTGGTCACAGGGCAGCATTTGAAGACAGTGAGTAAATTCAGAAGATCCATAGCCTCTTACAGCCTAGCCTTGAAAGTCATATAACATTGCTTACTCTATATTTTATTGGCAAAACAAGTTCCAAGGCCTGCCCGGATTCCGTTAAATAGGCTCTTGCTCTTGATGGGAAAAGTGACAAAGTCACATGTGCATGCCCACGCAAAGGGACGTGCAGACCAGGTTAGGAATATGGGACTGCATCTGGCAATCTGTGGCATGGGCATAAACTAAATGCTTTCCGAAGGTGATGGGGAGAGACCAAAGGGACATGACCAGTCTGTTGACCCTGATGATAACTGGGAAGCTGAGGAGTGGGCTAGCCTGAGGCAGAGAGAGGGTCTGACACTAGAGAAGACGGACCTAAATGCTCCTCTTACAAGAAGGCACCATGGTTTTCTTTTATAGTCACATTCTCCATGTGCTGTGAGCCACGGCAGCCACCAGGAGGGGTAGAAAGGATGTAACCAGGATACATTTCTACTCTCTGAACCTGTTAATTGCATGGAACACTTTTGTGTTGAAAATTTCTAGGGCTGAAGAAGTAAAACACCTATCAGAGTAAATACCAGTTGCATTGCCCAGTGTCCAGCCTGGATTTCTATCTATCAGAAACAACAGGGGCACCTGGGTGGCTCAGTAGCTTAAGCGTCCAACTCTTGATTTTGGCTCAGGTAATGATCTCAGGGTTGTGAGATTGAGCCTGCATCCGGCTCTGCGCTCAGCACAGAGTCGCTTAAGATTCTCTCTCCCTCTCCCTCTTTCCCTCCCCCAACTCTTGCACGTGCGCTCTCTTTCTCTCTCTCTAAAAGGAAAGAAAGAAAGGAAGGAGGGAGGGAGGGAGGGAGGGAGGGAAGGAAGGAAGGAAGGAAGGAAGGAAGGAAGGAAGGAAGGAAGGA
>NC_058408.1:61811559-61841602 GCF_002201575.2 Neomonachus schauinslandi
GGAAGGAAGGAAGGAAGGAAGGAAGGAAGGAAGGAAGGAAGGAAGGAAGGAAGAAAGAAAGGAAGGAAGGAAGGAAGAAAGGAAGGCAGGCAGCACCATAACATGGGGCAGTTTCTGAACAGCATCTTGTATTTACTGACGCACACCCTCCACAGAAAGTGCAGGCAAATCTAAGGGAAAAAGTAAATGTCTCCCATAATCCCACAGCCCAGAACTAACCACTGTAAAGAGCTGGGCGTGTAGTCCTAAATTCGCTTAGAGGTTCCCTCCTTCCCGAGTCCCAATGTGAAACGTCAGCATCCCAGGTTTTGCCAAGGCTGCAGGTTTCTCAGCCTCTGGCATCTGCTCTAAGTCAGGGTCAGAGACAACTTGGGAGCCAAGGCCAAGAGTCAGGACGCCCAAGCCACACTGGACACGAGAGATCAATCCCATCCAAGGACATTCAAGGACAAGTCAAGCAAATGAATTCAGGGGAGACATGAACACCAGTCACCAGTGCTGCCATGGGGCTCAGCGTGACTGGGAAGAGCAGTGGGACACCATCCAAATTGCCGGAGGGCCTCCTCCTCCCCAGAACCTGAGAACTTCCTGCTGCTCAAAAGCTAGGGGGAGACACAGCTCAAATTAGCCACACCTCCTGGCCGGACTGTGGGCCCCCCCAGCCTTGGGCATGATGACAGGCAGCTTCACAAATAAGCCGACATCAAACCAGAAAGTTTAATAAATGCTGGAAGATTTCTAAGCCCCAGAAAAATGTAAACTGTCAATGAGGGGAAAGAACCCCGACAATGATCTTATCTTTTGTACGAATCCTTTGCTGCCTGGAAGCTGAGATTTCCTGGGGAATGATATGGTCACAGGATGGATAAAGGGCAAAGGGAAGCAGCCTCTGAAGGCAGCCCTCGGCACACCGAGACAGAGAGGACACAAAACAGGTGTCTGTGTGTGCCGGCAGGTGGGCGCTGGGCTTCAAAATGTTTCCATTTTGCCCTCATTAGGTAACAATGAAGGTGTGATTTCCCTCATCACTTAGAGTACGAGAAATCTACAAAAGTAATTTCTCCATACCCTTTGCAGGAGAGTTGGAAAAACACAGGAGGTACAACTGCAGTGAGTTATAAAAAACGGCTTTTCGGTTTGAGCCATAAATTAGTTTGGGCAGACATTCCGAAGGGCGAATAGGGACTCTGTACTTTAGAGCTGAAGCCAACACGTCTGTTGCCACTGGGCTGAGAAGAACGCACCAAAGCCTCTGGTAGTCACCAAAATGGGCTCCGAGCCTACTTTTCAGAAGATTAGCACTAAACTTCTTCAGGAGTAAATGAGCTTGTTTGATTTGTTACTTCTCTTATTAAAATGTTTAACATTACATGAACAGTTATAGGTTTCATCAGGCTAAGTGGGTGAAATGAGTTTGGGGTTTTTTTTGCAGTCTCCCTAAAGAGAAAGTAGTTTGGAAGACTAATTCCTAATAAAAGCCAAGTTGCCAACATGAATGAAATTGCATGAGCTGTGTGTGTGTGCGTGTGTGTGTGTGTGTGTGCCCGCATGTGTGGTTTCAGGACCAGGAGGTAAGATAATAGGAAATGAAGAATAGGGATGTTCAGTCCAAGGGCTTCCATGTAACAGATGATAAGCCATAAGAAATACTAGTGCCATCTTGAGCCCCAACTATATTTCAGCCCAAGGTTATACTTTTTTTTTTAAAGATTGATTTATCGGGCGCCTGGGTGGCTCAGTTGGTTAGGCGACTGCCTTCGGCTCAGGTCATGATCCTGGAGTCCCTGGATCGAGTCCCGCATCGGGCTCCCTGCTCAGCGAGGAGCCTGCTTCTCCCTCTGACCCTCCCCCCTCTCATGTACTCTCTCTCTCTCATTCTCGCTCTCTCAAATAAATAAATAAATCTTTAAAAAAAAAAAAAAGATTGATTTATCTATTTGAAGGACGGTGGGGGAGGGGCAGAGGGTGAGGGAGAGAGTTTCAAGTAGACTCAACTTTGAGTGAGGAGCCCGATATGGGGCTCGATCTCACGAACCCAAGATCACGACCTGAGCCAAAAACAAGAGTCAGACGCTTAACCAACTGCGCCACCTAGGCAGCGCCCAAAGGTTTTACTTTCATAATCACACCCTGTGCTTTTTTTGGTCACTTTTTAGGTACTTCCTAGACAGCCTGAGAACCCACAGAGCTATGTACATGTCCCAGTTTTCAGTAATAATGCTACCAGCAAATTCTGTTTTCTGAAGGAATATTGGCTATATTTATGTGATATTGAACTATTTATTACACTTTAACATAGCAACATAGCCAAAATCAGATCAATTCTGGTGTAGTAATGGCTATCAACTTGTTTTCACTGTTTTACAATTTATTTAATACATAGTTAAATTGAATTGGATTGATACCACAATTGTTTTTGTCTCAATTATCTTAAAATGTCATTTAAATTTTTCCATTGCTCTATGTTATTAAAATTTGAACCTCATTTCTCAATAATTCATTTTATTGAGGAGATTTGGTGCATTGGTAAGAATGTGTAACAGATAAGCCTATCAATGCTGAGAGAAGGCACATTAGTCAGGGTCCGAGGTTGCAAGTCTCAAAATCTATTCTGAGTGGTCTGGTTAGATGTAAAAATAAGGGATTGAGGGGCGCCTGGCTGGCTCAGTCAGTAAAGCTAGCGACTCTTGATCTCAGAGTCATGAGTTCAAGCCCCACGTTGGGCGTAGAGATTACTGAAATAAAGAAATCTTTAAAAAATAAATAAAAATGAAAATAAAGGGTTTATTTGAAAGTGTGGGTGGAGAGACTCACAGAAGTGACGGAGAACAAGGCTTGAAGAACAGGTCAGGACAAAGGGATGCCCCGACAGGGCTGGGCAGCGGAAAATACAGGTCGCCACGAGAACATTTGAGTCTACTTGCCTCTGTGTAGTGAGACATCCCTCTCTCATTCACTGTTCAAAATCCCACTGAGGATGTCCAGGCAGCCAAAACCACGTCACCTGCCTTCACCCACACCAACAAAACTGCCCACAGTGCAGAATTCCCGATGAAAGGAGATCGCTGTACTGACACAAAATGTGTGGATGCCTCAGGGCCAAACAGAGGCCGAAATGCTTTACAGTGACAGAAGGAGAAATCCTCAAAATGAAGTTCATCATTTGCACTAGAACTGAGGCAAGAAGTTAGCCAGCTAACCCTCAGGATTCCTGGTCTCCTGCCATCCCACCCTAATGCAAGAGAAGCATCTCCTGAGCTGCTTCTTCAACCAGGGCTTTCCCACAGAACCCTGAGCTGCCAGATGGCTCCATGGAGAGACCACACTTGCGTTTCTCCTTCTGCTATTGCTGCTGACTCATTCTAGCTTTTAAAATACCTCATTATCCAAGAACCTCCTTTCTAGAAAGGTCATACAAGTAATCTCAGGAAGCTACCTGTATTCCTCCAGCCACCTCAGGAGACCGACTGCAACAGAGAAAAGCAGCCTCAGAACTACGACCTGGCAGGTTAGGTTGCTGAGGTAAAGGTCTTTGTAAATGCGATTTTCTGTCGGTATTCACTTCTCTAGTGGCATTTAGTAAATATCATTGACTGAAATTGACTAAACATAGCCATTTAACTTCATAAAGAAAGACTCTCCTTAAAACTAAGGAGTGCCCTTTTCCTGGCATTTAATATGTGAGAAAAATGACTTAAAAATAAAGCAGAGCTGCCTTAATTACTATTAGCATAGGAGGGATGCATTGATGGGCCTTCCTAGTAATGGTTTTCTCTTTTTTTTTTAAGTCAAATATAAATGAACTTCAGCATATTCATATGTGTGTGATACATAAGAACGAAGTCTATTGTACTATATTCAGGAAAAATGCTCCCAAGGCCCAAACAAAAGAGTGTCACTGTGACAGCCTTGGGAGCCTCAGGATTGCTTTTATAGCCCATTGTGGGCACAGTGTCATGTAGTCCTGGGGAGTATTCTGTGCAAAATCTGGAAAATAATAACAAATATTCAACACTGATGTTCTCAGTTGAGAATAGCAATTAACAAATTCCGAAATTCCTTGCTGGCTTGCTTTTCTTTAGTCAAATATAAACATTTGTTAAAAGATGCTTTTCTTTAACATTTTTCCCCCAAGAAATAAACGGGTGTTTGAAATCTACATTGCTGTTTGAACCTCATACCATTTCATCAGGCCAGGCACCCAGATTCAGTTACAGAGTTTCACATGAGGATGAGTGTTGGTTAATAAGTCAATGTGAACTTGGAGGGAGACGGGGGTTGTTGGTGGAGTGTCCCAGGGCTCTCCATCTGATCACATATGGTCCATGTTTTTATTGGAAAGTGAAGAGTGGTGTCAAAGTGCCCCCAAAAGGGGGCCAGTTGGCAGATCACCATCACATGAATTCTAGAGAATTCATAAAGTTTTAAGTTCTGACTCTCAGCCTTGTAGAGGCAAAAGCTGATTTATCCACATCTAAGAAAGGATGAATATTTCTGGAAGTGAAATTATCACACTAACTAAGAACATAGAGAATATTGTATAGAACTAAGATGCCAAGTTATCAAATTATACTGAGATTTTTGCAGTACATGGGCTGAAATGTTAGCATTGTCAAGCCTAGTACATTCTTTCCCTGTAGATGGAATTATATGAAATGCTGAATTATAATCAGAATAGTGTTTGGTGAGCAAAGAATCACAACAAGGGAAGTTAATTGGATAAATTTTTAGAAATGTGCCTCAGCCAAAACAGCTCAAGGCAGTACCCCTCACAATAGGGACAATCTTGCCCAGGGGGGATAGTGATGTTGAAGATACTAGGAATGGCCCCTGGACTTTGGACAGTTTCTGGGCTTGAACAGTCTATTGGCCTTCTTATAAATCTTATGCAAGACCAGAAATCAATTTGTCATCCTAAGGGGACTCTCCATATCTATTCTCTAATTCTGTGATTCACAGAGTTCAAGATTCAATGTTCAAGAAGTAGGGAAACCAAGATGGTTCCTGGAGCAGGGAGCTGTCCCTGGTTCTGAACAACTATTAGCAACTCTGTGATCCCACGGAATCTTAACTAAATTTCTCCCTGGAATTTAAAACCTATGCTGTTAACAACACCCAGCCGGATTCAAGGGAGGGGGGTGGACAAAAATTCTATAACAGGGTAAAATACAAATGTTATGCACAAAAACTGTATGCATGATTTTTTATGCATAAACGTTTCATGAAGATGAAACTTTTGGAAATGCAAAGAGATATAGAAAGAAAAATAATGATAAGTGAGGCTTTTGCTTACCCTCTAATTTCATGATAGAGAAAGAAGGCAGCAAAGATAATATACAGAGGCCCTAATACACATACGTAATACTATAGAGCAAAGCCTATAATCAGAAAACAGAAACACTGAATTTTTACATATACATGATATATTTATAAAATTGAACACATTAGACATTTCCCCCACCAAAAAAAAAAAAAAAATCTGAGCAAAGTAGAGAAGGTAGAAATGCTTCAGATGACATTATTTGATCATAATGCAATAAAGCTATAAATTACAACACGGAGATTTAAAAGCTCTCTCAAAAAGCTCTTATGTCAAAAAGAAATCAAAATAACATTTGCAGAATATCTAGAAAATGGTGACAGTAAAATACTACCTATGAAAAATAGCTATAGTAGAATGAAAATAAATATATTCAGTGTTGAATTAAAAAAGTAGTAAAAGATAACTACTCCTAGGGAAGCAGAAATAATGCATTAATAAACATGAAGCAGAAATCAATACATAAAGAACAAAAACATAGAACTAATTAATAAATTAAAATACTATATCTTGTCAGGAGGGAGGAAAATTTTGAATTAGGGGAGGGAAGGGATGATTGGGGCAGAGGAGAAAGAAGACATATAGCTCAATGAACGAAGAGAGTTGGAGAAGCAAAGCCAGAAGTCAAAAAATATATATGTATTCAAATTGCCATCTTTTCAAATGACTGCAGGTCCTTGTAAAATTATTTTGCTCACCATGGAAGTTTGAGGGGCAGTTCTCTTTTCTACCCCCCTTCCCTCACACACATACAACACACACTCACACACACTCAGACTCACATTCACACACACACACACACAGAGGCAGAGAGAGAGGGAGAATTCATACCCCTCTCATTCTATATTTACATCTCAACTGGTATTCTTATTTCCTTTATTTCTTTGTAGGATAGTTCACATTTCTCTGCTGTATACAAAGCTACAAATTGCCAGATATGACAGCTTTTCAGACATTTTTGCTAAAGTCACACCAGAATTTTCAGGCATTATGCCTATCTTATAGATGAAGAAATTGAAGTTCATAAAGTTTAAGTAATTTTTCCGAAGTCACATAGTAATCCAAACCTAACTCTATCTACGCCAAAGTCAGTTTTTCGTGATGATACTATACTGCCTCTCCATGGATAGAGGTAGAGATCACATATCACATACTAATAAAATTTGTACACAGAAAATTGTTGGGAAGGAAGGCTAAGATGATTAATAAAATCAATATCCAAATGATCTCAGCGATCTGAAATGACTGCCTGACACTAACATGAAGAGCTCCCTGGGGGCTAGGTTCAAAGTACTATATTTGGGGAGTTAAAAAAATAGTTTTACACATATAGGATCTGGAAGATCTGGTCTGGTGCAGTTCATTTGAAAAATTCCTTAGCATTTTAGTGCCTGTATGCTTCTTATACCAGTCCATGTCCCAGAAGGAAATGGTGGTACTGTCAAAGAGTTTAACTAAGAAGAGTTTAATGGAGGAAGTGTCATGCAGCTAACTAGTAATGGTGAATCACCCAGGGCCTGGCACCATGGCTTCGCAACAGGAGCTGAGTCCATAGGTAGAAGGACACACCCTTTTTTTTTTTAATGGTTCAGTACCTTTATGCTCTTACCTTTAGGACTCATGCTGGGGTCTCCCATTGTCCAAACCCAACCAGAAGCTAAAGAGCAAGGCAACCAGAGGGAGAGATACATTCCTTAGAGATTAGTCTCTTAATCTTTCAGGGAGGACAAAGCTGGGGAACCAATCTGGCAGGGAAGCAAACAGAAAATAATCAGCACATTCATGCTCATCCAACAGAGTGACGCAGATGCTAAAAAAACAAAGCTAGTCCAGTCTCCGGTCTATTAATATATGTTCTAGGTCTTGAGCATCAAAAATCTCAGCCCTACACAGACCAGTACATACCTGGAGATCATGCTCAACCTGAGTGCCTCAGGAGAGAAGGAAATGTACACAAGAGGTGCATCTCAAGAAAGCCAACTGGGAGATCAACCCTTTCAAAACCTAGGGCATTTACTCTACTGTAGAAAGACTCCAGAATGACAAGCCAATGTTAGACACATGCAAGAGAGTTATCGGGGGGCAGAAATTAGCTCAACATAAGCAATACATTCCTTACTTTTAGACCTATCCATCAGTGACTTGGGTTGCACCTGAAAGAATAACCCTCCTCCCCCATCACTTATGGAACTCAATCATAGGCTAGGCTGCCACCTGTTGTCGGGGCTGCTACAGAAGATATTTCTGTGTTTGGCAGAACATTTCCTCACACCTCTCAGACTCACACTCAGCAACCTGATGCTGGTACTGAGCCCACTACCTAGTCCTACTTAAACAAATGATTGCCCTTCCCGCAAAGGACCATGTAGGCAAAACCTGAGATCCTGAATTTGTTCAGACGTCTTCCCTGCTACTGACAGAGACATTAAAATCTTAATCCCTCCATAAGCAATCTGAATTGTGCCACTTCTGAAAGAGGCTAATGGGTGATGACCAAATACCCTGAAGCCCAGAATGCTTCTATGTCCTATCCAAACAAGAAAACATGCATCAAAAAAGAGCAGTTCCGCACTTAATTTTAGGCCTCATCTTACACTTCCTTTCTTGGCCATAATGACAGCCAGAATAGCTCTTTCTTTCTTTTTCTTTTTTTTTTTTTTTTAAGATTTATTTATTTATTTATTTGTAAGAGAGGGAGAGGGAGAGAGAGAGAGCGCAGTGCAAGCAGGTGGGAGCTGCTGAGGCAGAGGGAGAAGCAGGCTCCCTGCTGAGCAAAGAGCCCGATGTGGGGCTCGATCCCAAGACCCTGGGACCATGACCTGAGCCGAAGGCAGACGCTTCACCGACGGAGCCACACAGGCGCCCCCAGAATAGCTCTTTCTAACAGACAGAATAAAAGTCTGTTGAAAGTATGGGGTCTCCAGATAGAGGAGCAAAAGCCTGATTCTGGAAGGCCTTCAAGAAAAAATGCTATCATAATAAATAACTGTGCATAATGTATTCAGTGAGAAAAGATTGTGAAACAGTATATATATATGTGTGTATATATATTATATATGTATATTAATATACACACACACACTCTCTGTGCATATATGGTCTATAGACTTCTGAGTATACATATACCCAAAGAAATTATACTTATCTCTAAGTAGTGGAATTAGAATTGCCTTCTGTTTTCTTCTTTTTGCTTACTATATGCTCTATAATAAGTGTGGATTTTTAACCAGGAAAAAGCATTTATGTTGTGTTATTTTTCTCCTTTCAGAGTGAGAAGGGCTACAAAACTATGTGGCTAGGTAGACTTCTTAAGCTTGACTATTTTGGAAGGTTGACGTAGCCGTATTTCTACCATCGTTTGGCTTCTGACCTAGAGGGGACATAAAAATCGGCTTTGAACCCTGGCTTGGGTATGCCATTTCACTGTGAAAGCAGTTTCATGGATCATGAACCACAGAAGTGACTTCAGCCATACAGAGCCTGAAACCCAGAAAGCACACGCTATCCAAACAGATGATGGAAAAGAAAGAGCAGGTCACAAAAAGCAGTGGCCTTTAAAAAACACCCAATTAATTACCTTTTGAGATTAAACTGAACTCCACTCTGCTCCCCAAACTCCCTTATGTAATTGTAACTTAAAAGGACGTGTTTTATGAAGCCCAAAGGTCCTCCAGTGACGTACCAAGGGCAGGGTGGAGGGTATGGTCAGCTCCCATGGAAGTAAGAGGGCAGTGTCTGTGGAGAATTTAAAAACAGTAATAAAACTGAGTAAAACTGTGTCTGCATTTTAAAAATCACTATGCATCAGCAGTGCCACCCTGTCCTTGGCACGTAGCTGAGGACTTTGTAAGTGTCCCAATGAAGGATTCATGGATGGGACAGGGAATTTTCTTCTCCTGCCTTGAAGAAAATAACCTTTTAGGATCTTTGGTATGTACCTCCCTTCCCCTCTTTCTTCCTTTCTTAAGTCTTTTTCTTCCTTTTTGTTTATTTTTTTGGCGGGGGGAGGGTGGCCCAGAGAGGATGGGGGAAGAGCAGATAGGAATTCCTTTAAATAGAAATAATGTCAGTGAGTCACCTGTGTCCCAAAACCCTGGCAAGGGACAGATGTCAAGATTGGATGATTTCTGTTGATTTGCTATTCTCATTAGATAAACATTCCGTTTTTTTTTTTTAAGATTTTACTTATTTAATTGAGAGAGAGAGGGAGAGAGCTTCTGCCAGAGAGAGAACGAGCAGTGGCGGTGGTGGGGGAAGTTGGCAGGGCAAAGGGAGAGGGAGGAGCAGACTCCCTGCTGAGCAGGGAGCCTCACATGGGGCTCCATCCCAGGACCCTGAGATCATGACCTGAGGGTGTCAAAGGCAGATGCTCAACCAACTGAGACCCCAGGTGCCCCTAGAACAACATTCCATCTTAACTGGATTGTAGGGTTGTATGTCTTTTCTCCATTTAGTGGCAACCTTTGCCCTCAAATTCCCTTAGTTCTTTAAAGAACTAATTTTTTTTCTTCTTTTATTCACTCCTACAATTACATGGAGCTTTTCTGCAAGTGTTAGGGCTTGTTCACACAAGGACAAACACTTTTTAGATGAATTTTCTTATATGCTGTATATTACTTTCCAGGTGTGTTATAATGTTTTTATGCCATGTGCTGTTAGAATTACTACCTTGGTCTGTGCAATACCAAGTACTTTCTGTATGACATCTCCGATTGTGTATGGTTAATATGCCTACAAATTTCACGGGGATTGAAACACCTTAAAAAAATATGCTCTCTCCATTTTTAGTCATATGGTATTTTTAGTTTTGAAATTCCTTTCAGGTAAGGTCGAATCCCAAGTACTGAGGAAACACCCAAAAGGGCAATTCTATTCTTATAATCTTATTGTTCTCGTTCAACTGGATTTATCTCATTTGAACCACAACACAATTGAGACAGAAAGGAATAATTTTGATTTATAGACTTGTATCAACTCCAGAATTCTGACAGTATACAAATAGCACTGGGAAAGACCAAAGCATTGAAAAATGCTAGAACATGAGGTCCATTTTTACCTGGTTTTAACTTATTTTAAAAATCACCTTTTATAGCATCATTTCTCCCAGTATTCCTTGTAGATAATAAATGAGGGTCTCCCCAGGATCAAATGTATAATCAGGTAATCAAGGAAAGTGCCCTAGAGAGGTACAGTCACATTGGCTCCAAGGCCTCTTTCAACTGAGCTGACCTTTGAAAACCAGTAGTAGAGTGAGACCATATGTTTTCAACAAAGTTATTTAGTACAGTTTTGTTTTTGTGAATTTTTATCGGAGTAGTGAATGATAATGTAAATAGCCAAAGCCTCAAAGTTATCACAGAAACCAAGAGAGTTTCAAAAATAGTCTCCCCCCTTTTTTTTGTAGTTTTTAATTTTATTATATTATGTTAGTCATCATACAATACATCATTAGTTTTCGATGTAGTGATCCACCATCCATTGTTTTCATATAACACCCAGTGCTCCATGCAGTACGTGCCCTCCTTAATACCCATCACCGGGCTAACAAATCCCCCCCTCCCCCTCCCCTCTAGAACCCTGTTTGTTTCTCAGGTCCATAGTCTCTCATGGTTCATCTCTTCCTCCAATTCTGCCCCCCCCATTTTTCCCTTCCTTCTCCTAATGTCCTCCATGTTATTCCTTATGTTCCACAAATAAGTGAAACCATATGATAATTGACTTTCTTTGCTTGACTTATTTCACTTAGCATAATCTCCTCCAGTCCCACCCATGTTGATGTAAAAGTTGGGTAATCATCTTTTCTGATGGCTGAGTAATATTCCATTGTATATATGGACCACATCTTCTTTATCCATTCAACTGTTGAAGAGCATCTCGGCTCTTTCCACAGTTTGGCTATTGCAGACATTGCTGCTATGAACATTGGGGTGCATATGGCCCTTCTTTTCACTACATCTGTGTCTTTGGGGTAAATACCCAGTAGTGCAATTGCTGGGCCATAGGGTAGCTCTATTTTTAAATTTTTGAGGAACCTCCACACTGTTTTCCAAAGTGGCTGTACCAATTTGCATTCCCACCAACAGTGTAAGAGGGTTCCCCTTTCTCCACAACCTCTCCAACATTTGTTGTTTCTTTCCCTGTCCATTTTGGCCATTCTAACTGGTATAAGGTGGTATCTCAGTGTGGTTTTGATTTGGATTTCCCTGATGGCTAATGATGATGAACATTTTTTCATGTGTCTGTTAGCCATTTGTATGTCTTCTTTGGAGAAGTGTCTGTTCATCTCTTCTGCCCACTTTTTGACTTGATTATTTGTTTTTTGGGTGTTGAGTTTGAGAAGTTCTTTATAGATTTTGGATACCAGCCCTTTATCTGTGTTGTCATTTGCAAGCTGTTTCAAAAAATAGAAACAGAAGGAAAACTTCCAAACTCATTCTATGAGGCCAGCATTACCTTAATCCCCAAACCAGGCAAAGACCCCATCAAAAAGGAGAATTTCAGACCGATATCCCTGATGAATATGGATTCCAAAATCCTCAACAAAATCCTGGCTAATAGGATCCAACAATACATTAAAAGGATCATCCACCACGACCAAGTGGGATTTATCCCCGGGATGCAAGGGTGGTTCAACATTCGCAAATCAATCAATGTGATAGGACACATTAATAAGAGGAGGGAGAAGAACCATATGGGCCTCTCAATTGATGCAGAAAAAGCATTTGACAAAATACAACATCCTTTCCTGATTAAAACTCTCCAGAGTATAGGGATAGAGAGAATATTCCTCAACCTCATAAAATCCATCTATGAAAAACCCACAGCGAATATCATCCTCAATGGGGAAAAGCTGAGAGCCTTTCCCTTAAGATCAGGAACACGTCAAGGGTGCCCACTCTCACCACTGTTGTTCAACATAGTACTAGAAGTCCTAGCAACAGCAATCAGACAACAAAAAGAAATAAAAGGTATTCAAATTGGCAAAATAGTCTCCCTTTTAACACCACTCTATTCCTTGACAGACACATGTACATGTACCCTCTAATCATAAAATAATATTATTATAAAACTAATAAATACCACTTATCAGTCACATATTACATGCCAGGCATTGTATTGAGCACATTTTATATGCTGTCACATTGAATTCCCACAATAATTCTGGGAAGTAAGCATTATTGAGCGATGTAATGAATGAGGAAAATGAGCTATTTTTATCCATGGGGACATATTTCAATGACAGGAGTTCTCTTATTCACTTTCTACACTTAATAATGCCTCCTTATAAAGGAGATATTATTCTTTCATTATCAATAAAAGGACAACCACGCAGACATTTCAAGTGACTTTCCCAAATGTTACAAAGCAGATCAATTACACAGCCTTACCTCTTACCCAGTACTACAAGTACTGACAGGAGTACTATTTATCTGTAAAATATATAACTATTAAAACAAAAAAAAGCTTTGGATATAGTGCCTTAAAGTTGTGATTGATATACATATTTCCTATTTGCATGAATGTTACTAAGAAATCATGTTCCACGATACACCGAGAAATCCTTGTGTGAATTTTTCTGTTCTAAGCCACAGTGGCAAAGGCTGCCATTTGCTCCCAATATCCACTCTCTCCATGTTTCTTACTAACAGAACCCTGATCTTAGCTGGGCACAGTGACACCTGGAATAAAAAGCTAATTTTCTAGGATCCCTTGCAGTTAGACAAGGCCATTTGAGTAAGTTCTGCCTAATGGTATATAAGTATTGTAAGGGACTCCTATGAAGTTTCCTTTTGGGATCTGGCTCACCCAGGGGGTCATTGTTAGTGGCAGTAACAGATTATGATCCACTGAATAAAGTATGGGTTTGTGACACTATACTAATATAAATAATAACTGAAAATATTGAAATTTTGAGGGGGAATGAGATATTAACATAGCTTTAAAATAGCTGCCCACAAATTACATATTAATTACAAAAGGGAAAAGCACAGCTTAATAGGTGAGAAATCTGGAAAAACTACTTCATTCCAAACTGCTCTAATCATCCCAAAGACAGAAAGTCAAAATCATGAGCCAACCAACAGGATACAATAAGAAAATAAAGCATCACTTCTGTGATATCCCTGCCAAAGGTGCATAAAGTGAGTCTAATGATGAGGAAATATTAGGCAAACCCAAACTGAGGGACATTCTACAAAACAATGCCTGTAATCGAAGTATCAAAGTCATGAAATCCAAGAAAAAACTGAATGGACAGAAAGTTGCCCTAGACTAAAGGAGACTAAAGAGACATGGAAATTAAATGCATAATTCCTCCTCTTTCTTTATGGAGGACATTGTTGGGACTGTTGATAAAACTTCAATGGAATCTGAAGATTAGAGGGTAGGTAGTAAGCTAAAGCTCTTTCCCTGGTTTTGATGGTTGCACTATGGTTTTGCAGAATGTCCTTTTTGTGGGTAATGCATACCAAACTCTTCAAGGGTTATAGGACATCATGTCAGCAGTTACACTGAATGGTTCCGAAAAAAGTTCTTTGTATTATTATTGCAACTTTCTGTAAATTTGTGACTGTTTCTCAAAAAAGGAAATTTTCCAAAATAAATGAAAGATATCAAGCCACAGATTCAAAAAAGTGCTATAGCGCTCAAGCATGACGAGGACATAAAAAACTGTACTCAGGTACATTCTAATAAAACCTGACCTCACGGTTCCATTCTAGCTCCCAGCAGCGGGTTCCACCCCCATTAACAGGAACTTCTAAAAGTCTTTTCACCTTGGAGGTATAAATCCGTTGAGACATTTCACTCTAACGAGAGGAAAAGATCCTTCCCCTTTCCTTCCCAAGCTTTCCTCCTTTGCTGCTTCCAGATGAACAGGACATCTATATTATTCAGGGTACTTCCAAGTCCACAGCCCAGAGGCCCAGACAACTCAATCACAAAAATGCACGGTAGATGTCCAAAGGCTGGAGAGGTCAGTCTGCCATATTTCTACCTTTAGAACTTCCAGTGATATAGAGGTGCACCAAATCCAACTCCATTCCTCATCAAGGGCTTTTTCCTTCACCTTGAGTTAAAGAAAATATCAGACCTTTACAACCCTATATTGCTATATTTCTGCATGTTGTTGCACCCAGGAGCAAATTCTTAGGTAAGACAAAGACACAGCCCTCAAAGGCAAGTCATGATTTTTCAGATATATGTAGAGCAATCGTTTATCTCCATTTGCCCAGGACAGTCCTCATTTACACCTGTTGTCCCAGCACCAGCTTTCACTCTCAAGGTGGCCACAGTTTGAATTACAAATTACATGGTCACTAGGGACAGTATAGATTAAAACAAAACTTGGAGGGAAAATTTTGTATTTGGTAGATAC
The DNA here is from genome assembly GCF_002201575.2 of Neomonachus schauinslandi. Lineage (NCBI taxonomy): Eukaryota > Metazoa > Chordata > Mammalia > Carnivora > Phocidae > Neomonachus > Neomonachus schauinslandi. The sequence goes on from NC_058408.1 coordinate 61,826,256, forward strand.
TTAATATTTGAAGTTCTTTGTTTAGGTGGTTGACTAGTTGTTATTATCTTGATTTCCCAGGATCAGAAACCCATTCTATGTTTGGGAAACCCACCATTGTGTGGGTCTTAGAGCAAGACAGGGCATAGGCAGGCACTTGTTCTCATGCTCTAAGCTTGGTACGTTACAGTGTCTTTGCCAGAACTTGGAATCAGAAGCAAATGACAAGGCAGCATTATTAGACCTTACTCTGGTGGTAAGAGGGACAACCTCCAGGGACTACTGTCCAGAGCAATAGGGGCAGTTGGCAGTGGCCAGGCCCTCTGGTGGCCGTGGCTTCTAAAGCAGGGTATTCTTGTATTATGACTTGTCTGTCAAAGTACCTGTCAACTACCTGAATTTCCTTGGTTCTTAGATATTCATTTTTCAACCTTGATTCTCCAACTTTTCCATTAATTCCATGAGCTAGTTCTTGAGCTAGCTAGCTTTTTCTAATTCATTTTCTCCTGCTGCTCACAAGACTTGGCTTCTACTATGTGTAACCAAGAAAGTGAATATACTCAGCTTACAATGCTAAACAGAATTCATACCTTTTTTTTTAAGGAAGTCTGTCTCAAAGGTGAATCAAATTCCCCTGTTCTGGTTCGAACACTGGTGGAGACTTTTAAATGGTAGCCACCTGGATTTTTTTCTTTTTTTGTTTTTTTTAGAGAGGGAGTGGGGGGCAGAGGGAGAGGGAGAGAGAGAATCTTAGGAAGGCTCCATGCACAGCGCAGAGTCTGATGCAGGGCTTGATCTCATGACCCTGAGATCATGACCTGAGCCAAATTCAAGAGTCAGACGCTTAACCAACCAAGCAGTCACCTGGATTTTAAAAAATATCTCATTCTCAATGAAGCACCTGATTTCACAAACAGCATTCTGAGAACTGCTAGTGGTTGTAATGTATCAGCCACAGAGGGGTGTCTGTATCAAGATAGAATCAACTTGCTTCGCTTTGTCATTTGATTTCATAAATTTCATGTTGTATGCTTGGGTCTTTCCTAAAACATCCATAGAAAAAAGGAACAAATATTTCCCTTTAAGGGAATAAAAATTACAACTCTCCTCCCAGCTTACATACATACACACACACATGCACACAAAAGCACATGCACAAGACATTTTTTTTTAGAAGATATTTTGACTTAAGTACAGTTAGTTCATTTGCTTAGGCAGTTTTAGTATTTCTTTGAGCTGAAGTTATTTTCCTAGGCAACTCTACACTGTCTCCATGGAACATAGAAGTGTCAAAAGGGCAAAGGGCTTTGCTTCAAATCAAAAGTTGACACCACTCTACCAAGAAATTCTGAGTCCAGCAAAAATAGGGCAGGCATTCTTTCTGAGCTGACATTGCTTCCCTGCCAAAGACTTACCCTGATAACTCCTTCTGAATGAATGTTCTGAGACTGGCCGGCATAACCCACTTGGTTAATCAAATTCATCTCACACTTTGCACCTGTTCTGGGCCTACTGAAGGCACTTTAAGCATTTCTCACTTGCCAATTACTGAGGAAATCTAAGTTCACTTGGAAATAGGGAACCCAGACATGTTTAGATGTTGATGACATCCCGGGAATTCTGAAGACCGTGCCCTTTCTCCACATTTTATTTAGGTTTATTTCCCTGCCCCTGTCCTCAGGGCATCCCCATTGGCAGCCCATTAGGCCCTACTTGCAGGGCTCAGTCTCAACGCCTGTCAGGCAACCCAGTGGGGTTGCACTGTCTCCTGCCCATCCCACTGACAGCTAATCTACAAGGTAGTTTCTTATTGAATCTGGATTCCAGAATGCATATGGGACATTTTCCTTCCTCCCTTTCACTCTTCTATCTCCTCCTGTCTAATCGAAATAGATCAAACTGAGAAGGGGGAAGACAAAGGAATGCAATCCATACCCTTCAGGCTTCACTAGGTGTCAAATTTCTTATGGCTGTATTATCATTTATAATAATATTACATTTATTTAACAACTAGTCCATGCCAAGCACTCTACAAAGTTATTTGTGGGTGTTATGAGATGTAATTCAATCCTCATAACCACTCTATAAAATAGATATCATTTCATAAATATCATTGTTATCATCCCCATTTCACAAACGGGGAAACTGATGCAGAAAGAAGTTAAATCATTTTTACATTTTCATAAAAGATGGTTAAGTCCCTGAAATTCTTGTCCTAACCATCCCCAGGCACCTTTGCAGGACTACCATAGCATGTGATGAACACTCTAAGTGGGTTTGTACAAAGTGCCATGGAGCATCAAGGACCCTGAGATACACAGAAAAGTGCCCCCCACGTGTCCATGTCCTAATCCCCAGAACCTGTGAATATGTTAGGTTACATGGTGAAAAAAAATTAAGATCCCAGATGGAATTAAGTTTGCTAGTCAGCTGACCTTCAAGTGGGGAGATGATCCTGTGTTATCTGAGCAGGTCTGATCTAAGCACACTGGTCCTCTAACAAGGGAGAAAGGAAGAAGTTCAGAGTCAGAGAAAGATTTTGAGTTGCTCCCTGACTGGCTTTGCAGATGGAGCAGGGAAACCACGAGGCAAGGGGTATAGGCAGCCTCTAGAAGCTGACAGAGTCAAGAAACAGGTCCCTCCAGAGGGGATCCAGCCTGCCAACAACTTGCTTTTAGCTCAGTGAGACTTACTTTGACTTGTGACCTCCAGCACCATAAGATAATACATTTGTGTTGTTTTAAGCCGCTAAGTTTGTGAAAATTTATTATGGTCGTGATAGAAAACCAATATAGATGCCCTGTCCTGGATGGTCAGGAGCAGATAGGAGATGGTGTCAGAGCAAAGTTGGTAAAATGTGTAGCAGTTCTCTGGGCAAGAAAGAAGCATGGAGAAAAGGATTCTCAGCAGAGAGAAGGACAAACACCAAGGCTCAGAGCATGACACAACATGTGGGCAGAGGACAGTGGGTGTCCTAGTGAGACTGGCATAGGGCATGAGCTCAGAACAGCAGAGGGGACTCCAGATGGACCTGATACACCAAATAAAGAGCAAAGATATTATCTTGCAGAAAAGCATAACTGTTACAGGATTTCTAATAAAGACAAATTTTCATTTCATTTCAGAAAGAACATCATTTAACAACAACACTCATCAGATATTTGATGAATATGGAGAATGAGCTAGAGGAGGGGTGGCCTGGGGACTAGGAGAAAAACTCGTTATCTAAGCAAGAGATGATAAAGGCCAGAGACAGCAAGGTTGGAGGACAACAGATTTGAAAGATACTTAGAAGGTACAATTTATAAGATCTGGTGACTTGTTTGATGTCAGCAAGCTTCATAGCTTCTGAGATTAAGAGGATGCTGCTGTTCGCCAAGACCAAAAAAAAAAGGACAGCTACATTGGAAAGATGGAAGCCATTTTGTTTTCAAACAATAATGACAATTACAATTTATTAAGTGCCAGTTCTGTATGTATATCACCTCTTGTAATATTCATACTAACACTGTTCTTATATTTTCATTTGTCAGATGGAGAAAATGAGGCTCAGACTGGTTAGAAAGAACTTTTCCATGGTCACAGAGCTAACTGAACCATGACTCTGCTCTGGTATAAGAACAAAGATTTTCTTACAATAAACCAAAATTTTCTCCATCCATTCCACCACTCTGCCATGTGGTGTGGGACATGCTAATGAGCAAAGCGGCTTTACAATGATGTCCAATAATCAATTCAAAATTCAAGTCTAAAAGTGAGACCTGGACTAGGCATTTAAAGAAATTGGCTCCCATCTGCACACAGGCTGAGCATGGCTGAAATCACTTAGATTAAGAAGAAACTAGAACTCGGGCAGGAAACTGGAAGGACACATTGTTGAAGGGATGGGCTGAGGAAGGTAAGAGTGCAAGAGACCAAGGTGTGCCAGAGATCCAGGACAAAACACAAGACGCAATAATGTCACAGAGCCAAATGGAAGTGTCAGCTACAGCAAGCCCTCACAAGTATGTGCTGGTCAAATAGAATTAAATACAAAATCTTTCCCAATCCAGAAATCCTCTTCTCAAAGGTAGTAGAGAAATAAAATGGGTTTTTGTTGAGTAAGCGCTAAGCCAGAATGTGAGGCACCTTACAGGAAGTCGGCTCAGAGATTGCCAAGACAGACAGAAATCTCACCCTTGTACACAGACAGGCAGATACAACCTGTTACATCATGTGCTTAAGATAAGCAATAACTAGTCCTCAAGTAAGAGGACCTGACAGCACCATTTGTCAGACATAATTCATCCTAGCTTTACCTAGTAGTTGAGGTGACCATCTGTGTTAGCTGATTGGCTTTATACAAAGGAAAATATCCTTTTCATATCTTTATAGCAGGAGGTATTTTGCAGTTTGAAGCAAGGCACCCACACAATTTAGGCTCTTCACCTCCCACAGAAACTGGGAGACAGGGATGCTCTCTCCCTTAATGTTTATATTCCAAAGAGATGGCTCCTGTGTCCTTGAAAAGACATTCTTGGGGAACAGAGCTGATAAAAGGCCTATGAAGTCTTCAGAAGGATTTATAAACATGTCTCAGAGTGGAGAAAAGTTTTACAATTAAAAGTTTTCTAAAGTTTTCTCTCTCTAAGAAGAGAAAGGTCTCTTCTCTTAATTCCAACAGGAAGAATTAAACCTCTTATTTTTAATTCGTGTTTGTCCTTACATGTGAATGGGTCACGTCCAAGTATTCAAGGATGATATCGTCTGACATGGATGGAACTAGAGGGTATTATGCTAAGCGAAATAAGTCAATCGGAGAAAGACATTATGGGCCCAGCATGCTTCCGCTGCGCGACTCTGCTCGGAGAAAGACATTATCATATGATTTCACTCCTATGTGGAATTTAAGAAACAAAACAGAGGATCATAAGAGAAGAGAGGGAAAAATAAAATAAGACAAAATCAGAAGGGAGACAAACCATAAGAGACTCTTAACTCTAGGAAACAAACTGAGGGTTTCTGGAGGTGAGGTTGGTGGGGGGATGGGGCAATTCGGTGATGGGCATCATGGAGGGCACATGATGTGATGAGCACTGGGTGTTATATGCAACTGATGAATCACTGACCTCTACCTCTGAAACTAATAGTACACTATACATTAATTAATTGAATTTAAATAAAATAAAGATATCTGAAATAGGGTTATTTTTAAAGATTTGGCAATTAGAAGTTTCAAGATCATTAGGGGTTGAGAAGTGAGGATGGAGAGGTAATGAGGACAGAGAATGGCAGCACTTTGCAAGAAGTTAAGTCAGGAAGAAAAATAAAGAAATCGAGCTTCTGCTAGATGGTCAGGTTGGCGACAGAGACCTAACCAGGTTTATTTGTTAAGGGCAAGCAGGCAGTAGAAAGGACCAGTTTCTGGAACCAGGAGAGAGAGGGTATGAATGATGGTGCAGAGTTTTGGAGGAAGTGAGAAGAGGGATGGTCAAAAGTCAGGTAGAGGAACTCACCTTGGCCAGGAGGAGAGACAGAAGATAGTTCTTCTTCCAAGTCCAGAGTGTGGGAATTAAGGAAGGGAGGAAGGGTGGGAACAGGCAGGTTTGAAGGAAAGAGTGAAGGAAGTTGTGTGTGTTGACATTTAACCTTCTCTACAGTCTCTAGGAAAAGAGAGAAAAAAGATCCATAGTTCAACAAATTTAAGGGAGGGTAGTGTGGTACCTTCAGCTTAAGAGCCAGAGGTGAGAATGGGAGTCCCAGACTGACATCACTGGGTTGTTGTCACAGGCTCATCAGAGACCGAAATGAGATGATGCTTATGATGTGCCCAGCACAGCACCTAGCAAAGACTAGGTAGTCGGTACATGCTAACTATTAACATCAGCCAAGGTCAGACAAGCAAGTGCTGGAGCCCAGACTGGAATCTGCACTCATCCTCCTGTCCCCTGCACCACTGGGGTGACCTGGAATCCTTGTTAATTTCTCTGGGTCTCAGTTCATTACAGAATGAGAGGACTGGCTTTATTGATCTATATCTCCTAATCCTTCTGAGTCTACAGCATGGGGGTAGGAATTGACCACAGAAGCAGCATCTGGGAACACTGCGAGAAGGCACATGGTGAGGCTCATAGTCCTGAGGACAGAGTAAGGCACCAGGAAGAAGGAGACCCTGGAACTTGGTACCCATTATCTCATTCGGTCCCCTTAAGCAATATACTCATCTAAGATGAGACTCCGAAATGATGAGACTATCCCAGAGTCATAGCTAGTGTGAGAGGGCCAGGATTCAAACACAGACATGAATCCAGAATTCATGATATTTTTACCACTTCAGGCCCACAAAGCTTCTTATGTAGTGTCTCTCTGAGGGCAAAAAATCAGTTACCCACAAGGTCAATCTAGTGCCAGTAGGTGACACTAAAAGGTTGGGAAACACCTGTAATAGGGTAGTGCTTATAACATATTATGCTGTTAGAAAAAAATTATTGAGAAGGACTTTGAAATTTCGTGAGTATCCTTAGTCCATCCGTCTGGGTTATCTTCAACTTTCATGGTGTTTGACCAGGTTATATTACAACTTTGTGGAAATGGAAATTGGCTGTAGAAACCTAATAGTAATCAAATAACTCCTGCTATAGAAATGCAAATTCTGTCCCAAAGAGGTTCAGCTGGCTTCCCTCCCCATTGTGGAGGAAGCCAGTTCCCTTTGCTTTTAATTTACTTGATGCAAATACATTTCTACATTCTTAATGGCTTATAATTGTGTCTGCTCTTTGGATTCCTCCTTTGAATCATTTGTAACAACTTCTTGGCTCCCTCATTAATTAATGAGTTAAGTAAAATCTTTGATGTGTGTTCATTTTATATTTGTATGAAAGTCGTGATTTATCCTCTTTTAAACATGTATTTTTACCCGTGGCTGTCCCTAGTTGCAAATTGCTCCACAGTAAGAGCTACATCCAGCCTACCCAGGTCATTGTTCCTTTCCAGCATCATGGAAAGTAGCCATGAAGATTTATGCTGTGTGTCTGAAACTTGTGTCCCTGGGAAGAAGATGGAAGAAAGTAAGTCTGGCCCTTTTCCCTTGGGGAAGGAAAAGGGAGGTGGATTGAGCCTAATGTGGTGATGGGGCTGAGGAAGAACTGAAGTAGGTATGAAAGCGCCCAAGAAAACCAGTCAGTTTCCCTGGTTGCAGGATGGAGGGAGACCACAAGCCCTTCCTGGAAATCCCACGTTCAGCTTCACATAGGTGCTAAGGAATGATACTGGGAAGGGGAGAGTAGCTCTATCTGTGCATGTTGAGGGGGGAGTAGCTCTATCTGTGCATGTTGAGGAGAGGATCTGGAAGTTCCCTTGGGAAGGGATAGAGCAGTGCTGTGGGGTTGCCACATAAAATACATTAATTAATGTATTAATTTAATTAAGCTTAAATTTCAGAAAAACAATGAATAATTTAAAAAATATTTTTAGTTCCATCCTTATACTAAACATTATTTGTTGTTTATGTGAAATTCAAATTGAACTGGGTGTCCCATATTTTTATTTGCTGAGTCTCACAACCTCAGCTGAGAGATCACACTCAATCTTCAGAAAGCCAGAGAATACAACAGAGCAGCTTCTCAAGGCAGAGAACAGCAAGAGTCCAGTGGCTTTCCAGAGCCTCCAGACCCAGAGGCTCCTTCCACTCAACCATCATGGATGTCCCAGAAACATACACCCAGACACCCAACTGGGTAGGGACAATTGGGAGCAGATGTCTGAAAGCCAGTGTGATCCAAACAGGATCATCTAAAAGCGATGAGGTTTTATTACGTTCAATCTCTAGGTTTAAAGTTGTTTCCAACCTTGCAGATAAGAACTTGTAGGGGAGGAAAATTTCCCCTCTATGTTTATAGGTTCTTTGGCTGGTCCATTAATCAAATTGACATAAGACAGATTAACAGGAGAAAATCAAATTTAGTTATGTATGTATGGGACCCCATAAAAAATATGAGACCAAACAACAAGTTGGTCATTTGAGGCTTATATGCCATCCTGAGCTAAGAATGGGATAAGGGTCTGGGCTTCAAAAAGGAGGGGATAATTTACAGGACAATAAAAAGCAGCTGTTCAGTAATTAGATATTTGTCCTGCCATACAAATAGTTCTTTCAGATAAGAAGTTATCTCTGGTAATAGCTCTCTTTCTAGGGCAGGCCCCTGTTAACAAAAAAAACTCAATGAATAAATTTGAAGATCTAATCATCTTTATTAAGTAATTTAAGAATCAGGCAGCATCCTACTTAGCAAGCAGAGAGATGCTCTGAGGAGTTGTACAAAACGGAAGGTTTTTATAGGAGGGAGGGTGGGACAAGGAAGTTATTAGCAAAAGGAAAGATTGTTTCAGGCAAGGTCACTTTCCTTTAGGGGAAAGAGCATGGGCTCTTACCATGCAGAGGACCTCATCTTCCTTTGGAAGGGCCATGGGAAGGGCCCATGCAACTGATTACCTCATTGCTGCCGACCAGAAAATTCCTGACTGACCAGTGAAGACCAGATTTCTGGGGGAGGTTGAAACTGCAAGTAAGCCTCATTTTGGTGATGTGGCCTAGCATAAGGGACTCCATTTTTGCATGGGGTTTTCTTTTTGATGCTCGGTAACTAAATTTTTTTAGGTAGTTAAGGAAGAGGAGAAAGTTTTCTTGAGTCTCCTGGGTCTTGATTGCCTTCAGCTCAAAATAATTCACATGCCAAAGTGATATATTTAGGGGTCATATATTTTACTTCCTCTCAGACTCCTAGAAAAGATTAATTACATTAGTTATAAACAAATAAAGAAATGTGGGGGAGGAAAAATAATTTTCCCTGAGAAAATTATTGGCTGAGACACTCCAACCCTGCCCCCCCAAATGAAAGACAGGTTTACAGGAGAAAAACAAGCAGAAGCTTAATAACATGTATACCTCCTGTATACATGGGAGAGACCCAGGAAAATTGTGTAACTCCCTGAAATGGCCCAAGCCACCACCTGAAATACTATGTCCAGTTAAAGACAAAAGATGTTGGGGGTGGGGAGGGTTGTGGAGCCAGTTGTGGCAAGTTTCCAGGCAAAGCACAGTAAGTGAGGTTGTGGCTGTTATGTGGATTTAAGTCTCTGCTTTCTTCATTGATAAGAGTTCTAGAGATTTAGACTCATCCTTCTCTTTCTGGTGTAAAGACATCTTTGCAAATGGAGATTTCCCTTCTAAATGTAAATGTCCCTTATGAGAAAGTGTAACTTTTACTCTGTTTTCAGAGTTTCACTTGTGTCTGCAGTTTCTTAAAAATAACCAGCTTAAAATAATCCCTATGCCTATGAACCATGTTTTGGGGTGACCAATTCCACTCCCCTTTCAGAAGCTATGTTTTCCTTGCACATATATCTGAACAGTGTGGGTGTTAAAGTTTGATTCCACTATGCTGACTGAACACATGTTGGGCATAGGAATATGGACAATTCCTAACAACAAAGGCCAAGAAGAGCACCTAGTCCCCTACTGAGAGTAGTGCTCAAAATTCCGTTACACCCCAAGATGAGGGGCAAATGCCTCATGTGCATCCCTACTTGTATCTGTTAGGATACCCAGAAAACATTGGCTTCCTATCATGAAATGGTGAGGATTTGGTCCCTGGTTTTGTATATCTTTTGCTTTTGCATATGGCACATTCAGAGGACCACAGAAAGCTTGTACAAATGACTAATTGAGCATTTAAGTCAAATCCAGCAACTGAAATTTCCCTTAAATGAAAACACCTGAGATCCTCTCTCCAGGAAAGAATTATAGTTAGTACTTCACAAAGCTTTTATGAAGATTAGTAAATTGCTGTTTTCAAAGGTGTTTGAGAACTCTGGATAATAGTGTCTGCATTGCATGTTTTAGAAATTTATGAAGATTTGCATTAATAAGGTATTTATTTTGTCCCTAAAAAAAACAAACTAGAGCAGCCCTTTCCTATGGCAGCTACCTGCCACACAGGGCTTTTGAGCACTTAAAATATGACCAGTGTGACTGAGGAACTGAATTTTAAATTGTATTTCTTTTTAATTAATTTAAATTTAAATAGCCACATGTGGCTAACCACGTCTTACAGGAAGCAACATTAGAACAATGACAAAACAGGAAAATTTAAGATTTAAAGTAAACTCCTAATGGGAATGACAATTATAATGGCATTATTGTTATAAAAATTTTTAACATCTACATCAGAGCTTCCCAAATTAGTTTTGCATTAACATTTTTTTCCCATAGGGAATAAAATGTTCGATTAAACAAAGTGGAACAGAACTTGTCAGATCTTTAATGTTAACATGCATTGTGCATACCCAGGTATAGGACATTGTATTCAGGCTTCTTCAATGTTTCTCCCAAACTTATTTACTTCCAGAACCACTTTTACCCACAAAGTACCTATTCACATCTGAAACTTGTGTTTGAGAAATCTCCTGGAACATGGTTTGAGAAATCCTGGTGTGGAGACAAGGGACACAACAAAATTAAGACCTTGAATGTACACATACTGCATGTGAAACAAGCCTATCTCCAGACACAACATTAGGACCTGATGCTGTTCACTATTTTGGGTTGATGCCCTTTTTCTATCACTATGCATACCTCATTCCTGAGTCTCAACTGCCCCACCTGACATTCTTTCACGACTGCAGCTACAAAAACAGTTTACATTTTTAAACAGTTGTTTTTTAACTTTTTTAAAGCATAGGAACACACTCTAAAAATGAATTCTTACAGAAGATGCTACAATCTCTACATACAACAGATAAAAATAGTGTCTCATTACTATAAATGTGTTTTAGACACACATCTTTACATTAATTTGTCAATAGTAAATAAAATAATAATATAATATAAATAGTAATAAATAAATAAAATAATAAATAAATTTAAATAAATAATAAAAATAAAATAAATAAATTCTTGTTGGGGGCAATGGACATTAATAGGCATCATACATCATTCTCAGCATGTAATTGATTTTTGTGTTTTGTTTTTGTTCTAAACAAATATATTTTAAAAGAATGACTTACACATATAAGTAATTGTATGTGGAACAGAGCTTTTTCTGTATTTTGTTTTATTCTTTTAGTAGCTCACTTGCAATTACAGGATACTCCTAAGCAGACTTAGCAGGAAAAACTTCCTCTCAAAATGCATTTACATAAACTGAGATTTCCACTTCCAGTCAAGATGCAGTAAAAAGGACCAGATTTATTCTTCCTACACACCTAAAAACACAGATAAAATACAAGAAACAAAGGTCTTCAGTCACTGGATGTCACGCAGCACAAGACAAGGAAGGATACAGTTTGAATCCTACAGGTGCCCCAGCTTACTGGCCCAAGAGAGTTTCTAGGCTACAGCTCAGAAAGGGGGATCCCAGGTGGGTCCTAGCAGCCTCCCAGACACAAGGAGACAGACCCGGGAGTCCAGGAAGGCCAAGGTAGGTGAAGTTCACAGAGCAGAGTACCAAGAAAGAGAGAGCTGAACAGAGAAAGAGTAGAAGAAATCTGGGGAGGGTCCCCTTGATTCTTTTTTTTTTTTTAAAGATTTTATTTATTTGACAGAGAGAGCACAAGCAGAGGGAGAGAGAGGGAGAAGCAGGTTCCCTGCTGAGCAAGGAGCCCGATATGGGACTCGATCCCAGGACCCTGGGATCATGACCTGGGCCGAAGGCAGCCGCTTAACCGACTGAGCCACCCAGGCGTCCCAGGTCCCCTTGATTCTTTAGGGGAGTACTGACCAGCACATATGTAGGAGATGCTACCCTAGGAGCTCACGGAAGGCTGGAAATGGAGGCATATCAATTTAGCGCACTTTGCTTTATTGTGTTTTTTACAAATTGAGTGTGGCACCCCCGTGAATCAGCGCTATTTTTCCAACAGCATGTGCTCACTTTGTGTCTCTTGTGTCACATTCTGGTAATTCTCACAGTATTTCAAACTTTTTCATTAATATTTTATTTGTTATGGTGATCTGTGATCAATGATTATGACTTATTGAAAGCTCAAGTGATGGTTGGCATTTTTTAGCTTTAGTCTTCTAAAATTAAAGTATGTACATTGCTTTTATAGACATAATGCTATTGCCACTTAATTGACCATAGTATAGTATAAACATAACTTTTATATGTTCACTTGACTTGCTTTATTGTGGTTTTTACTTTATTGCAGTGGTCTGGAACTGAACCTGCAATATCTCCAAGGTATGTCTATAGTTTGTGTTTCCCCCAGCCAGAGTAGAAAAACCTCTTAACTCATAGGACATTGGGTAGATCAATAAAAGGACTTTTTCCTAAATAAAAGAGCAAAATTGGTCTTAACCTAAAGACTGTTTTTGATTCCACCTAACAAAACTGATTCCACCTAACAAAAGCAAGCCTCAAAAGAATCAGTTTTTTTTTCAAGTAACTAACTATTCCCAGGGCCAAGATCAAGAATACTTATAGGGATACAAAAATACCCATCAGTATCCAGTCAAACGTTACCAGGCCTGCAAAGAAGCAGGCAAGTATGAGCCGTGATGAGGAGAAAAATTAATCAATAGAAACAGACCCCAAATTAACAATGATGATAGAGTTTATAAGCAAAGGTCATAAAGCTGTTACTAAAACTATGCTGCATATGTTCCAGGCAGTAGAGGAAAGATGGAGTATGTTAAGTAGTCATGAAAAAAATAAAAATATATATTTTTTAAAAGACCCATATTATATTTCTTTTTTAAAAAGATTTATGTATTTATTTTTCAGAGAGAGAGAGTACAAGCAGGGATAGCAGCAGGGAAAGGGAGAAGCAGGATCCCTGCTGAGCAAAGAGCTCAATGCAGGACTTGATCCCAAGATCCTTACCTGATCATGACCTGAGCCAAAGCAGACGCTTAACCAACTGAGCTACCCGGGTGTCCCAAAAAGACCCAGATTATATTTCTAAAGATGAAAACTATAAAATCTGAGATGAAAAATAGAAGGATTAATGGCTGATTAGATGTTGCAGAAGAAAAGATTAGTCAACCCAAAAACAGAAATAGAAACTAGCTAAAATGAAACAAAAAAAGACCAAAGAAATGTACATAGTATTAGGACAATTTTAATCAGCCTAATGTCCATGTAATTAGAATACCAGAATAAGAAATGAGAGAGCTGGAATAACAGAATTGCCATTTGAAGAAATAATAACCAAAATTTAGCAAGTTTGGTCGAAACCATAAGCCCACAGATCTAAGATCAAAACCTCCAAATACTAGAAACATGAAGAAGACTACACTAAAGCACATCAAAATCAAATTTCTTAAATCCAGTTTTTTATTTATTTCTATTTTTTTAAAGATTTTATTTACTTATTTGAGAGAGAGAGCATGAGCAGGGTGGGGGCAGAGGGAGAGGGACAAGCAGACTCCCCACTGAGCAGGGAGCCAATGCGGGGTTCCATCCCGGGATCCTGAGATAATAACCTAAGCCAAAGTCAGACACTTAATTGACTGAGCCACTGAGGCACCCCTTAAGTCCAGTTTTAAAGAGAAAAATCTTTTTTTTTTTAAAGATTTTATTTATTTATTTGAGAGAGAGAGAATGAGAGAGAGCACATGAGAGGGGGGAGGGTCAGAGGGAGAAGCAGACTCCCTGCCAAGCAGGGAGCCCGATGCGGGACTCGATCCAGGGACTCCAGGATCATGACCTGAGCCGAAGGCAGTCGCTTAACCAACTGAGCCACCCAGGCGCCCTAAAGAGAAAAATCTTAAAAGTAGCCCGAGAAACAGGAAGTGGAAGAAGATCCAGCCCAAACTTGGGAAAATGCAGTCAGCATCACAACACCTGCCACCTGCTCCTTGCTCTTATCCAGACTTTAATATGCTCCAAAATATGACTCTTTGCCTTTCCTCTTCAATACTTTTCTTCTCTTCAACTGCTGCTTTGGTTGGGAGACATTTGACCAAAGTCACTATATCAGTCAAGGTCAATCAGAGAAGAAGAACCACTAGATTTTATAGAAGATATCATTCCTTCAGGCAGGCAGCTGGGAAGGGAAGACAAACATGAAGTAGGGGAGAGCAAGAACAAGGAAAAACCCAATCTCATGAGCTCAAACCCACAGAAATGGTTGGGAGTCTTTGTCAGTTCTTTTTGCATATGATCCTGATGATGTGGATGTCCTTCAGGAGCCAACACCCTTCAACACTGAGCTAAACACACCCCCAGGCATGGAAGAAGCTGAAGGAGAATCCTGGGGATGGTGGAGCAATTTTAGGCCTGACCCCTGCCTCATGCTAACAAGGTGAACCAGAAGACAGTCAAGAAGGTGTGTGAGCTACAAAGTGGCTGCCACTTCACGTGCTCCCGAAAAATATCTCCTATAAGAATCTGTCTTAATCAGAACCCAATAGGAAAGAGATTTCTAGGAAATGTAATCCAACCACATTGACACATTAAAAACCACCACAGCAACTAAAATAGCATTTGTGCAATAGCAGAGAATTTAAATGATCCATGCTCTTTCTGGTCCTAGTTAAAACTGATCATCAAAAATACGTCTATGGATGGTCAATCCTATCTTAGTATCTAATGAATTGTTCTATAGTCACCTTTCTTTGTATTTAGAAATCCTGCCAGAACACTGTGATGAATTCACCAGGTACAAGTGGCTCAAGCTGCTTTTTCAGTGGAGAGACCGCACAATGTATAAAAAGATTTACAAGAATACAAACCTGCTAGGTAATGCTAAAGGAAGACTCCATCTTCAGAAACTCCCCCTCAGTACTTGAGGTCACAGGAAAGAGGCGAGGGTATCTGCTCTCAGAAAGGAAGGTGTTGGCAAACTAGAGAAAAAGCCAGAATGGAATTCAGTAGTTAATGAACTTAAACCTTGGCTGCCTCTAAAGGATGATTTTCCAAGCACGAGCTCTTGAGGTTAATTTCGTGTGATGCTGAGAAGAGCTCAATGGTAACAAAATAAGAGGCAACAAAATCTTTCCTGAGGGGGCCCAGAGATCATTTTCCCTGGTGAAGGGAAGATCTGGAAACAGCTTATTTAGAACCTCAGAGTGTTTCCATGGTACTAAAAACTGTTGGGAATGGCAGCCAGAGTTCTGCACAGACACAGAGGGAAAGGGGCTTCATTTGTGAGAGACAGACAAACTCCAAATAGTCTCCAGTGAATACCAATGGAGAGCGATCCTTAGTGGTCTGAGAGGAACAATACAGAATCTGGTAAAGGAAAACCTGAGGGAAATAGGCCCACAGTGGAGAGCAGCTGGCAACAGAGGGGGGGGTTGGGGAATTCTCTTTAGAAACAGGACTTCTGGGGCGCCTGGGTGGCTCAGTCGTTAAGTGTCTGCCTTCGGCTCAGGTCATGATCCCAGG